>NC_090741.1:127263021-127280521 GCF_036898095.1 Palaemon carinicauda | reverse complement strand
TGATATATCACTATTACTATTTACTCTACAAGACTTTAATGGTCTGATATTGGCTCTGTGTATTACTTTAGATTCATACACAACTGGTCGTATTCTAAACAGGCCACATTTGTCATCTAATATTTTTCAATGACCCATTCTTCACTCTTAAACCTATCCTGTAACTTTGTTCTCCCAATTACTTGGTTTTCTCTTATTAAAACCTTTTGCCCTACCTTTAATTAATTATCCCCAGACTGTTGCAACCTTCCCTTTGCCTTCGATGTCCAGTTCTTGCGAAAGTTATGCCCTGTAATTTCCCATGCTTCTCTCTGTATCTTCAATTGCTTATTAATCCATTCCTGATCTTTTTTTGTCCCTGAGATATCTAAATCAGGGCCCCAACAGTCAATACTTAATTTTGTTTCTCTACCAAATAACAAAAAATAAGGAGAATATCCTGTTACTGAATGAGGGGTTGAGTTATAAATTGAGATTAGTGACTGCAGATATAAAGGCCATTTTTGCTTTTTCTCTTTGTCCAGTGTTCACAATAAACTGTATATTGTTCTGTTCAGTCTGGCCATTTCCCTGCGGATGATAAGGAGACGTGCGAGATATTGAGATATCAAAGATTTTACAAATTAACCAAGCCAAACTGCTTTCAAAATTTCTACTTGGTCAGAATGTAGTCTTTCCGGAATGCCAAATTTATAAAATACCTCGTTGACCAAAATTCGGGCTACAGTGGTTGCTTTTTGGTCTTTAGTGGGGGAACGGCCATAAAAATTTGCTAAACATATGCGTTAAAACAAGAATGTGCTCTTTATCCGTTGAAGATTTCTCAACAGAACAGAAGTCAATTGCGATAAGTTCAAATGGTCTGCTGGTTTCAATGTGAACTGGAGTAGTTTTAACACCTGGCATCTCCTCCTTTGTGGTCAAACACACTAAGCAATTTTGAATATATTCCCTAACAAAACCCCTAACATTTGGCCAATAAACCCTCTCAGTTAAAACTTTCTCTGTTCTATCTATTCCCTGGTGACCAAATTTATCAACGAGTTCCAACAAACACTTTTCCGAAGGCTTAATGTAACTGCTAACCTCCATTTTGATCTTTGGAATTCGTCGGTATCTACTTTATAAATTATTTCTTTTCTTATCTGTAAATTTTCTAATTCTCTCTTCCATGTGATTAATTCAGGCTGTAATTTAAGAATCTCTGTATCCGCCGGTTCACCAACAATCCATTTTCTAACAACTGTTAAAATAGGACATGTCTTTTGCTTGGTCTCTACATCCTCCCAGTCTAATATGTCCTGTGACATGATGACACTGACGGAGTCACTTGTTACATAAGGTTCAATCCAGATATCATCACCATCAGGTTCTTCTGCGTCCCTAACCTGCCTCGAGAGTGCATCGGCATTAGAGTTTTCCTTTCCTAGCTTAAACTTTATTTCAAAATCAAACACTGATAAATCTGCCACCCA
This sequence comes from Palaemon carinicauda, assembly GCF_036898095.1. NCBI lineage: Eukaryota > Metazoa > Arthropoda > Malacostraca > Decapoda > Palaemonidae > Palaemon > Palaemon carinicauda. The sequence continues at coordinate 127,279,046 of NC_090741.1, read as the reverse complement.
TTTCTGCTCAGTATGATCTAGCTTAGCTGAACTCAAGTTTCTTAGAGGCCCATTATCTGTAAAAACAGTGCACCTACTTCCAATCAGATGCATCTTGAACTTCTCAGCCATTGCTCAATGCAGACCACATAATTCCAACTTCCTTGAGCTATAATTTCTCATGTTTCTCTCATACTTTCTTAAGGATCGACTAGCATAAGCTATTGGATGTAGCTTCTTGCCGCATTTTTGTGATAATACTGCCCCTAAATCAAAAAAACTTTCAACAATTTCTAAAGTAAAATCCTTACCAAATGCAATCCCTTGCAATATGGGAGCATTGATGAGAGATTGTTTTAATGTCTGAAATGCCTGTTCTTCTTTCTCCTGCCTTTTATCCACAACTTTCTCGCTAGATTTCTTTATTTTCCCCTCTAACAGTGTGTTGAGTGGTTAGCAATTTGAGCGAATTTTGTTATAAAACGCCTGTAGAAACCACAGAACCCTAAAATACCTCTCACCTCTTTTACAGTCTCTGGTCTTATCCATTCTTCTACAGCCCTTACTTTTTCTGGGTCTGGACCAATACCATCATTACTGATTATAAATCCTAAATATCTGACGCTAGTCTTCAGAAAATGACATTTGTTCGGCTTTAACCTCAGGCCAAAATTCCTTAACCTTTTTAATAATAATTCAACTTTTTCTAAATGTTCATCAATAGACTTTGTAAAAATAATAAGATCATCCAGATAAATAAGTAAAAAATCATAAACAAAGTCTCCCTAAATGTTTTCCATACACCTCTTAAATGTAGCAGGGCTATTTGTGAGTCCCATTGGACACCTCCTGTACTGGTAATGACCTCAAGGGACAGAAAAGGCTGTCTTATGCCTGTCTCCTGTTTTTTTAATAGAATCTGATCATAACCTTGTGCCAAGTCAAAAGTAGAAAAGAAATTACCCCCTTCAAATACGTCCAGACTTTCAGATATTCTCGGTAGAGGAAAAGCGTCCTTAATAGATATCTTATTCAACTTCCGATAATCAATAGTTAACCTAAGCCCCCCTCCTTTCTTTTTTACCAAAACTAGTGGTGCAGGATAAGGGCTTTTACTTTCCTCAATAACTGCTCTTCTTGTCAGATCTTCTAACAGTTTTTTGACCTCTGGTATTAAGGCAGGGGCAATTTGCCTGTATGGCAGTTTAATGGAAGTTTCATTTGTTAGTTTTATTTCGTGCTCCCATCCCTTTGCTGTACCCAAGTCTTTGTGAAGCTCAAAACAGTCTCTATACCTATGAATAAGCTCTTCCACTTTACATAAGGCCTCTTCATTTATGTTTTCATTAACCTGTATTTCTAGTGCTTTCCTAAAATCCCTTAATTCTCTTTTTGTTAATATCTTATTATCTGAACAAGTCTCTTTGTTTTCTACTAAGGCTAAAGTTGCTTCAGCAATCCTTCCATTTGCTTCTATTATTATTTCATCCTCATTCCAGTTTGCTAAACAAACAAAACCTACACCCCATTCAATAGCTGTAAAACTAGGAACTATATGTACACCTGGCTGTAGATCGTCAATTTTTTCACTTACAATGCCTTCTACCAAAATATTCTCCCTGGGAACATTCTTCAGTTTATCAATAAATACTTTGATTACCTTCCTACTTCGACCGGGGATTTTCATATTTTGTGTAGGTACACAAATTGCATAACCCAATTGCTCATCGTCTGCCCAAACTTTGAGGTTTTGAGCTACCCTTCGCATGCAACAATCTAACTTTTCATTTTTTATCTTTTGACCACCGCAGTCGATTCCATCTTCAAATAAATGTGATAGTCCCCATTCTTTGAATAAAGACGTTTAAATATTCATACCTAGCAGCCATTCTTGTTTTGTATTAATTCCTAGACCCCTCACTCCTTGATTTTTTTTAACGTAAAGCACACATTTCTCTTCACAAATGTCATTAACATTTATATTTACAACTACATATCCTAAAATGTTCAATTCATTTCCAGCTATGTCGTATATGTAATTACTATCACTGTAGAGATTCACATTTTTGGGTTTCAGGAATCTATTGTACCATCTTTCTGATATTGAGCTACAGTTAGCCCCAGAATCTAATAATCCTAGAACACTAACATCACCAATTCTTACCATCAGATTAAGGGTCTCGCCTCTCCATTGTTTTGATTTTCACTGCACAATGAACGCACAAGGCTAACGACTTCCATTTCCTTTCTCTTGCTGTTAAGTGGTTCTTCATTAGGCCGGACGCTAATTAATACGCCCGGCTTTGCCAGTTTCCCTGTTCGGTTGTCTCTTCATCACAATGAATTCCCCTGACCTCACCGTCCCTACTTTAGGACAACAAATAAGCAAATACTCAATTAACAATTTATTAATGTGAATAGGAGCGCTTGGACATTGCTAATAGGAGCGCTTGGACATTGCTTAGGAGCACTTGGACATTGCTGTGTACATTTCAATCATCAATATTTCACTACATATACAAAATAAACACAAACTTAACATCACTCAATCTGATGGAAACATATGCTACACATATCTTGTTCTTAAACCACGAATGTCTAAACAATACAATGTATTTGTTTCTAGTTGAAGCTCGACACATTTACATAAAATTACTGTTATTTTTCTGATCTGGTTCTAACGGAAATTAATTTCCTAAAATCAAAAGTAAAGTGGTAACTGTACACTTGAAGTGTCCAACGCTGAATGACAATACTTAGCACGGAGCTAACGAAGTTACCACTGATCACGTGACTACAAAACAAGTAGAGACTGACCAATCAGGGGAAATCCTTTTCCAACTAATCCACTAGTTCAATCGTTGGAAAATTCATTTCCCCTGACCTCACCGTCCCTACTTTAGGACAACAAATAAGCAAATACTCAATTAACAATTTATTAATGTGAATAGGAGCGCTTGGACATTGCTGAATCTAAAAGAACAGGGAAATTTAGAATGAGTACCAGGTCAAAATAATAATAATAAGTGATAATGTATCTGACCGTTTAATCCCATATGAAATCAAATTAGATACCCAATGTTTGTGATACTAAAAGTCTCTCTTTAAGAGAATCTTTGATATAGCCATCTTTGGCTTTATCACTCTTCCACCTTCCATGCCTTTTAAATAACCTATCCTTAATACCATTATTTGCAGCCGAAGTGGCTCCACCTGCACGCAAAGAATGAAAACCATATTTAGAAATATCTTTAACATTTGGTGAAAATGCTTCAATAAATAACCCTCTTAATGTAGTATATGAGATATGCTTACTAGTATTTCTTAAATGATACGTATTATTTTCGAACACAATTCTAGAAAATATATAAGCATTATAATAAGAAACAGACAAACCTGTCCATGAAATATATTTTTCCAGATTACTTACTGGACACAATCTGGTACCTGTCCTGGCTATTACAACCCAGGCACCGTCTCTGTACTGATCAGTTTTGCTAAACTCTATGAATATACATAAATGTGAAGAATCTATGATAACATCCGAGTATTTTATATCTAACAGTTCAGAACTTCGGAGAAACCCTGCATAAGCTAAAAGAGAAGCACAAATAGTTCTCTGGTTTTTTACATTTCCAACTTGAAATAATCTATCATTCATGTCACCGAGTATTTTTGAAGTAATAGGTTCCTTCCTTACAACTGAATGAGAAAGCCTTCTTATGGCTGCCTCCAGTAGACTCTTAACAAGAGTAGATTCTGTAGGGGATTTCAGTCCATATAAATCATTAACATATTTTACACTGTAAAATGCTTTAATCACAGGACTTTGAGTACTTGCACTCTGGACAAGTGAACACAAATATAATGCAAATATAAAAGGCTTAGCCGGCAAGATGTCCTCTTCTCCAACGGAATTACTAGATGCCCAAAACCTTCATCTTTGAAAAGCGTTCATATAACTTTTTGTGGTACTATCTGCTCGGGCTGACACCAGTAGTTCCGGGATAAGCGGCACCTTCTCAGCCAACACTTCTGGTAACTCTTCAATATCGTCAGAGAAACACTGGAAAAGCATATTTAGAGAAAAACAAATAGTTAGCATACATTTCTTCATGTAACAATATTATACAAAGAAAATCTTCCAATTTACTTCTACCATCTTATCACATATTATAATGGCTTGTCAGCCAAGACGGGCAAACCACTCAACTCCTCCGTCTAGCAAATATAATGGCAGCCACGCCAACAAATACAACATTATTTGTAAAAGCATTAACCATTCACAATGGTGAAACAGATTTAACATATAATTTTTAATGCTAACATTCTAAATGACAGGTCCTCATTTCCAAAAATTCCTGCACCATTTTTACATGTCACATAATATTCTTTCTTTGTGGGAAGATCCATGTAGTCCAAAACACACTCAATAAAACTATTGCCCTTCCATAAGAGAGGCCAGAATGGAGCAGATTTCCATACAGGAATAACTATGATTCCTCTTGCATTTTCCTTCAACATTTCTGAGAGTACTCTAGTTAAGAGTGTAACAGGTGGTACAAAAATACCAAATTTTGCATTCCAGTTTGCACTAAATGCATCAACCCCTGCATAAAACTCATTCCAGAATCTACTATAAAATACAGGTAGCTTGGCATTGTGAGGAGAAGCAAACCATTCAATATCAATTGTACCCCATTTTTCAATAATGAGATTAATTATAAAGGGAGATAACCCCCAATCATCTCTTTCTATTATTTTAGAAAGGTAATCTGCAATTTGGTTCTTTTCCCTGGGAATCCACTGAATATCTACAATAATTGAATAATTAACGCAAAAAGAATGAATTTTGAAAGCAAGATCTTGTAATTCTGTTTTCATTGATCCTTTTTCAATAATGCTACAAACACCTTGGTTGTCTGTGAACCACTTAACCTTGTTCGAAGCAAGAACGATGCTTGAAGCTTTAAGCACTTTAAATACTGCCATAAGTTCCCTCCAAGTAGAAGACTTCACAGCCTCCTCAATGCCCCAAGCCCCATGAACCATGCCATTTGGTGAATTCACTTCATATCCAGAATAACCTATTGTACTTGCATCAGTATAAATAATTTTGGTGTAAGAAGGATTGTGATTCAGATGCCTACAATTAATTTCAGTCAAATTTTTCTTCCAAAACGATAACTGTTCCAAACTCTGAGTAGATAACTTTATGAAATATGACCAATTTGGTGCTAAAGAAATATCGATGCTCAAATATCTTATCATGAACTGGCACAAATTACCAACAACAATTGACATAGAAATAAACTGCCCTACAAAACTGGCAACTTTTTTAACATGAACTCGCCTATGTTGTCTCATACTATTTTCAATCTCTAACATAGTGTTCACAGCTTTATCGATTCTCTTTTTAGGTATGGAAATAGTAAATTCCTTAGAATCTAAACATGCCCCTAGAAACTCAATTTTTTGTACTGGCTCCCACTGAGATTTCTCAACATTTGGAACAAAACCAGAGGCAATCAGATCATTTTTGATAATATTGACCATTTCTAAACAAAGATCGTATGTATCATTACAACCAAAGCCATCGTCTAGAAATAACATAACCTTTTTTCCTTCACCTCTCCATTTGGAGATAAGAGGCCTTGTTAATTTAACAAAACAATATGGTGCAGTTGAAATTCCAAACGGTAGTACTAAAAATTGAAAAAAAATAGTTTTTCACCCTGTTTGTTTTGCCATGCAAAGCCCAGGTAATCAGTATGTGGAGGATAAATTGAAACAAAATGATAGGCGCTATGAATATCAAACTTATATGTGAAAGAATTTGGCTTTGAATATTCTAAAACTAACCTTAGATCTTCATACTTTATGGATTGTTTCCATAAATGTTGGTTAACTATCCTGAGATCTAATATCAATATCTTGTTTCCCTTGGCTTGAATAGAAACTGTCAAAGGATTTACAATATATGGCAGCTCTATACATTTTTCAACTAATCCCCTATCCAATAAGTTCGAAAGAGCCTCCTCAACAAAAACTGGTTCTTTCTTTGCAGAAAGGATGTTATCTAACTGTGTCGACTGTGGTTTAGAATAAAACGGTAGCCTGTATCCATTTTCTATTATGTCTATAATAAAGTTACTAGATCCAATGTCTCTCCAAAATTTTAAATTGTCTCTTAATCTTCCTTTCACAATAATTTGTTTACGAGCTGACTCATATTCAAAGTAATCGGTAGTGAAATTATCATTGACACCGTTAATAAAAATAGAATCATACTCATCTGTTAATTTATTGAGGTTTGCTGCTGAACTCGCCCGACTGGTTGAACTTGTTGAGCGGACAGTCTTTTCTGTAGTGCTGGAAGCTCCCACAGGAGAAACAGCACCCCGACGGTCCTTTCCTTCCACCGAAGGCACGAAAATTACCCGATGGTCCTGGAAAATTATGACTGTCTCCCGTTCCAAAAGTTGGACTCATCCACGACTGTGATGAACTAAACTGACCAGGATAAATAAGAGGCCCGGTAGTAGGAATTTGGGAACGCTTTTTCGATGCTTCTCTTCTCGTAACTGCCTGTTTCCTCTTCTTGAGAGCTCTGTTTTCTGCTTTGTTAATCCTGGACTCATCTTCGCTGTCAGTAGCAACTGGATTCGTTTTGTATAATTTCACTGTATCCCACCCTGCCTCCGAGGTGTCGGCAATGCGTATAAGTTTATTGCGTTTTTTTTATTTTTTTCTGAGCAGTCCTTTAGCAAATTTATAGCATAATCAAATTTATTGTTGGTAATAGCCCACAAAGCCTGAACACAGTCTTGATCAATGTCACAGTTGAAATTATATTGCTGCTTGTTACCTTCACGTTTCCACGTGAGTTCTTTCTCCAACAACTTGGTGACCTCAGATTTAACAGAAACGTTACTGTCTTTCACCTCCTCTCGCAAATGGTTCAACTCACTCTTCTGTTGCTTGAGCTGCTCTAAGACTTGTTGTAGCACAAGTTCAATACCGCCCGAGTTTTGTTGTTCCATTTGGTCTTCGCTACGTGACATAATGTCATCCTCCATAAGTAAAGTGGTAACTGTACACTTGAAGTGTCCAACGCTGAATGACAATACTTAGCACGGAGCTAACGAAGTTACCACTGATCACGTGACTACAAAACAAGTAGAGACTGACCAATCAGGGGAAATCCTTTTCCAACTAATGCACTAGTTCAATCGTTGGAAAATTCATTTTCTCTAACTATATTTTCTCCTATATCCTTACCAGAGACTGAACGATCATAAAAGTTTCTTTGCTCATGATACATGCCTGGATTATCTAAACACCTAAAAAAAGGATGACCTCTTAAGCCACATTTCAAGCATTTACCTTCATATCTATTAAATTCTTTTCTTTTTGCATACCCTTGTTGAGTACTATAGCCATTTTCAACTTCGTTCCTTTTATTATTTGAAGGTTTATTAATTATTCTGTCAGCGTTACAGTTTCGAGCTATGTGACCTTGCCTTTTACAGAGCCAACAATAGAGAACTTCCCTCCTTCAAAAATTTCGCTGTTCTTTTTCCCTTGAATCAAAATCTTTCAATCTATCATTAACAAACTTTCCGATTCTCTTCGAGGAAGATCAATGTTTTGTCACACAATTTTTTCCTTAACTCTGCTGCTAGATGCTTGTTTTTCATCCCCTTCACGAAAACTGTGCACTTTGTTCTCTCTCTCTCTCTCTGTGGCCTCCCTTTGACAGCTCTCTTGCACATCCTCGTCTAATTCATGAATTCTATCAACAAATTCCCACACACTTTTGTTCTCGTCTTGTCTTGCGTTTTCCATAAGTATCCATCAATATATTTCTTAATTCCTTCATGGTTTCAGGCTTCACAGCCTTACTGCGAGTTAATGCAGGATCTCTTAAACTTTGACAAGCAAATAATATTTTTTCTGTTTCATTAAAACTCAGCTGATTTGCACAGTAGTCTGCTTGTTCCAGCCACCTCTTTATTTCTCTTCTAGTGCTATCTTTACCTGAAAATATTTCTAGCTGTGGTGCAGGTCGTGTGAATTGGATTTGAGTGTTTTCATTTTTTCTTTCCTACTCACAGATAACATCATTTGATTTACTATTCATCAAATTTGATACGAATATTTTCCTGTCCATCTCCGAGATTTTGCTTTCGAGTACTTGTACTCGTATCTTCCACTGGTTCTCTAAAAGTTTAAATTTTTCCTCACATCTACTCATTATATTGTTTAACTGAACCTCTATTTCATGTTTGTAATATGATGTGAGCTTGGCCTCCATTACTTAAAATTTTTCATTAAATTCATCTCTGATTCTGTTTAATGTATGCTGATAATCTCTTACTTCTTTCTTTTGCAACCCTTTTTTCCTGACATCATCTAGTTTATTAGCTAATACCTGATGCTCGTCATACATGAATTCAAACATATCATGAATATTTTGAATATCCCCATCCAATCTATCTACCCATTCTTTTAAGTCACATCCCACTTCCCTTCGGGTACCCTTGAACTTCCTCATATCCTTGTATGGTGAAGAATATTCACAACTAATATTTCACCCTATACTCCTTGGCATTGGGTTTTCAGGAATATCCATATCTCCAGTGTCTCTGACGTCTTCCTCACTGATTATGCTATATATCTTTTGCCTTCAAGTAAAGACCAACTATCAAATAGTTCATACACTAGAAACTTCTACGTATTTACTGCCAAGATGCTACCAAATTTCATTGCATACCTAACTGGCACGAAACTAAAGAAGAGGAATGTTGACAGACCTGGTATTTGTGACTCGATGATTTCAGGGTTGTGCTGCAATCTGCTGGGCCCTCCTGGGCTGTGATGTTTCCGTGGATAACGTAATGCTCTGCTACCAAATGTTGTAATAAGACGGATGAATAAAGGAAACACCAACGTTGACCATCAATACATTTGATACCACACAACCCTATAAATAATATATAATCTTAGTTAGATAGAGATGAAACTTATGATAATTGAAAATAGAAATTTACATTTATACATAAACTTCACTTTGCATTATTCGTCATAATGATTCTTAAATATCCGACTAGTTGGTTACGTACCAGGAATTGCACAACACAAGACATATAGAGTCCTATTTAAACCAGGATAATCTGCTGCCATTGAAAATGTTAAAAAAGAAGTATTCCTTTTCATGCAGACGGTTTCAATTAGTTTCTTGTGTGTTGGGTGGTCCTCTTTGCTTGAATACTATAACTATGGAAGTGTTGATTGGGGATGCTCCTAGTAGTTGTCTGGTTGTCCTGGGAAATTACTTTTAAAAGAAGCAAACAAGCATAGTGACATTTCTTAAAGGTATAATCAACATTCTCTTCATTAAAGTAACGTGCCAAGTTTAACTACCACAAGAAGAGTATTTGTTAAGTGTTATATATATATATATATATATATATATATATATATATATATATATATATATATATATATATATATATATATATATATATATGTGTGTGTGTGTGTGTGTGTGTGCGTGTGGGTGTGTGCGTGTGTGTTTGTGTGTGTGTGCGTGTGTGCGTGTGTCCAAACGTTTGGTTTTATTCTAGCTTGAAGAGTCCTACTTAAACAAAGCTAGTTCTATTACTTAACACTTTAATAGCTTACTCAAAAGACGTTAAACCATCAATTTCACTTATTATAAATCATACATACCTTTTATGATGAAAACATAAGATAACCATATGTTAGAGTATGGACGTCGAGTTAAGTTAAGTTGAATTTTTGAGAAGTGAGAGTTAGATACATACAGAAAGGTAAAATAAATGCAATTGACATTCAGTCAACAATACATTAAGGCTTTTTACAGAGCTGCAAGCAATAATAACGCAAAAATAAAATGGTATAAAACAGGGAATGACAAGTTGACACAGGTTTCTATTATCTGTGATGTGGAGAGAGAGAGAGAGCGAGAGAGAGAGATTTAAAGACAATGACGTTATATTGCAAAAGTGTATAAGAAACTTGTGCGTTGTATGGCTCCCATCCTCTAAATAGGGCATACATTTGAAATAGGCTGCCCTTTTCTTGAGAGGCACACTGTGGTGGATCATCTTGCAAGAGATATGCAGATTCTAGGTGATCAATGGAGACCAAGTCTTCTTTGCCTCGAATGGAAAATAATAAAGCGTTCTGTGTGCAACGGTTCACAAGGAAAGTGGTATTAGCAGTGGCTTGCTACTGCCAGTGCACAGGAAAACATGTGTTGTCATGTGTATATGCTGCTTCACAGGGGTCTTGTAAGTCTTTCAGCAGTGAGTAAATTTTTCCACAACACGACGGCGCTGGAGGTTGTTGGAGAAGGTTGCAGATAGAAAAACTTTAACAAGGATGACCAAGGGCTCGCCCTTCACCGATTCAGTTGCCAAAACTTCCATTGCATTTTTGGGAGTAGACCTTATTCCCACAAGAACCCAGGGAAACTAAGTAAATTAGTTGGAGTTATTGCAATGAGTCATCAAAGCTGCTTTGAGGATGCAAAGAGAACCCTCAACCATTCCGATGGCTATAGGGAGATAGGTGGTTGTCTAGCATAGGGAAAAGCGAAGGAAATTCAGTAATGGTGTCTATAATTGAGAGGTAAAAACGCTACCCCTGTCAAAAGTAATATGCTCAGGGATACCAAATCTCTCTACATACATTAAGAGTAAGGTGGATGTACAAAAGGGGGACTTTATAGTTTGAATGGGGATGGCTTCAGGGCAATGAATGGAGTGGTCCATCATGGTAAACAGGTAATGTTGTCTTTTTAATGCAGGTAGGACACTTACTATGTCAACGTTAATGTGGGAAAAATTATGCTGATGCTCATGAAAGAGGCCCACTCCTAAATCCAAGAGTCGGTGTACTTATGAAGCTTGAAGCGGACCCAACATTTAGCATCCTAGGTAGTACTGTGCCAAATGAACTTCATCTTCAGTAGCTGTGCAGTAGATTGGAGGAGGGATGCGTGATACTATGGATGAAATCAATCACCTCTAGGCATTTGGGAGCAGGTATCCACGGCCATGGCCTACCAGTATTGACATCACAAAGGAGAGTGGCATTACAGTTATCAATGGCGATGTCTTCCCAACGGAAGTATGTGCAGGATGTCCTGCATGCTTGGTACTCGGATTTTTTTTTTGTTGAAATTTTGTCAAGACATTCTAATTAAATTCCTAGTGAATGGTTGCCAATGCTTTTTTGTGGCAGGGCATCAGCAAAGGAGCTAATTTTCCAAGGGTTATGTTGAAGGGTGCAGTTGTATTCTACCACATCAGAAAAGTTTCAGCTCTGATGGTTGGACCAGATGTTGGACTGTCAGGTGAAGGCATGCACTAAGGGCATCTGGTCCATTGCAAATGCCAAAGTGCATACCATCTAAGAAGTGGCAAAAGTGACGAACAGCAAAATGCCCTGCTAGTAATCTTATGATTGAAGGTAGATTTTCCAACTTACACCCTGGACAGTTTTCTGATGATGATTGATTGATTGCTAGATTAAGATTTATATGACATCCTGACATCTAAGGTTCTGATGAAGGAGGCCAATATGCATTGTGAGCCATGAATCACCTGCCAATGTACTGCACAAATAGTGAAGATACTACTATCAGCGGAGACATTGAGAGCGTCATGTGGCACAGGTAAGGTGAGAAATGCAGAAGTTAATAGGAAATGCTTTGCATTACAGAAAGCCACTTCCTAAAGGACACACCACTTCAGGTCTTTTGACTCTCCCTTATGTTATGTTTAGAGGGAGAAAGAGTAACAGTGATGGCTGGCAAAAAATACTGATAATAGTTTAGCATGACCAAAAATGTTTGTACTGCTTTGACGATCAAGGGCATAGGAAAGTTCTGAACAGCTGATAACTTTTCAGGGAGCGTATGGTCTTCTTCTGGAGTTATGTGGTGCCTTATGAATTATACTACATTAGTGCCTTATGAATTATACTACATTAGTGCCAATGGTGCTCTTATCGAACTGGACTATAATGTCGTCTTTTTTGCAGGAGGATGAGAACGATGTGTAGGAGACAAAGGTGTTCCTCTTTGAAGGAAGAAAGCACAAGTATGTCATCTATATAACAGGTAATGATCCGGTTCTCTCTGTATGTTTTGACATCATTCATCCCCAAAAGGCTTAGGAAGCCCTCCATCTTCAGAATGTAAAGGTGTCTACCAACCCCTTGAGGCTTTTTGGCAAAGGCCCATTTCTTCCATTTTGGTGAACGTTTTTTTAGCAGCTGCCAAACGATCTAGGGACAGATGCCGAAATCTGGCAAGCACAGGATCCCCTGCAATCTTGATGTGTTGATAAATACTGTGCTTTCTGGAATATTTGCATGTACTGAGGAGGTGTGTGTAGGTATTCATGGCAGCGCTAATGAGGAGAGTAAAGTTAGAGGGGTTGGACTGAAGAGGTGATTACAAGTATGAGTCTGCATTTAATAACCTTCTATGAGTAAAATCAACAAGGTGGTGGAAATGGGACAGGGAATTCTATATGAGTATTGACAGTGTGACATTACCAGACAGAAATTTCCAGTGATATTTGGAACTCCCAAACGATTTTGTGAGCGTTTCTTACCCATGAGTGAGGATGGCAAATCATTTGGCAGCAACCACTTGGATGTCATCAGCTTTATAATAACTTTGTCATGTTCTGGAGAGTAGCGTTGGTAGAAGAAAACAGCAAGAACTGGTGTCTACTAAAATCCAGAAGCCTGGACCTACAGCATGTAAAAAGAAAAGATTAGTGATAGGGGAGGCCACCACCACAAGCAATGGCCTACTTAAAAAAATTTTGGACACTGATAACCCTCCAATATTTCCCTACAGTAGCCCCAAATCTTGAGTGGTAATAGTATAACTACTGCTGATGGGTGTCAGTAGATAGCTGTAGAGCTCCTGGTTATGGCATAAGTTAGGGGCGTCATATGTGAGTGGTGGGTGGCTTAGTAGTCTCTAAGGCACGTCACGGGGTAGGGTGTCTGTACACTGATGGAGCTCTTGAAGGTGGTGAAGTGGCTCTACATAAGGGTGACGGATTTGGTTATGAGGTCATTCATAGGCAAAATATCTACATCAGGGATGGTGGCGTGTACAGGTTTGGGTAGGCATCTTACCTCTAGAACATAAAGGAGGTTCACCTTGATGGGAGCCATCATCAGCAGGCTCCAGAGGAGTGATACCGGTAATTTTCCTGAGGGGGAGCAAAGCCTTTTGGTTCCCCAACGGTTGCTGAGAGAGCTGAGAAAGCATGGATATACGGGCAGCTGGTGATGGTGAGTACTGCTCCAAGAGGAGTTTGTTCAGGGCACAGTACACAATCGGAGATTTCCGGGAAATTATCCTCGGAATCTGAGACTATACCAGAACACATTTAAACAAGGCTAATGCCTCTGTACTGGCAAAAGGTGGTAGTTTCATTGACGTTGTGAGGATAGAGAAGTCATGTCCTGCGGTTGGCATTGTTAAACAGTAGGGCACAGCAGAGATGAGGAAGGTCTTCCAGCAGTCACCAATATGTGAGTTGACTGTTAGATAATAACAGAGTGGGAAGATTAACACAAGGGAAGTTTTTTTCAACAAGACAACAAGCTTATATTCAGACTGCAGCGAGCTAGAATTACACAACATTAAAAAAAAATATAAAACATGCGATTACAAGAATAAACGTGATTCTTTTTTCAGTGCGGGGTAGATCGAGAGATAAAAAAAAAAAACACGAATGTTACAGTGTACGAGAATGTATGAAACACGTGCGGTACACATCACATTGATCCAAAGATAATGCTTCAGAGAAAGAAAACACAATACTTGGTTGGGCTATGGAAGGCTATGCAAGTTTAATTTAGTTTATTGTGCATTACTTTCATTATCAATAGCAAAATCTTTCGTCATTTCTTACCGGAGAGCAAGTCAATAGTTTAGGAAAAAATATATATTTCTAGACTAGGTAGAGCAATATCATACCTGATTAATCATGCTTTATATTTTCAATAATAACCAAAACTTTTTTATCATTCTTTTCTTTCATTGAAAGTGAGTCTATTAAAGAAAAGACACTATAACATGAAGAAAAAATATTAGCAATATTGCATAAGATATTGAAGTTTTTATAAAAGAACTTTAAATACGAATACAGTTATTTTAAGGTACCAACTGAAGAGTGCAGACTGGGACTAATGAAATGTAAAAGTTTAATTCAAAGTTAATTTTTTTTTTTTTTGCGACAGATCAAAGACTAATAGAAACATTCATACTCACCAAAACTTAATATTCATAATACAAATTTTTTAAAAATTGTAACAAAGGCATCATTTGTTTAATAATCAATTTTATGAAATATATTAGGCCTCTATATGTATATGCATGTATCCATATAATAAACATTACTCCTAGTATGAAAATAATAAAGAAAGATAAGCTAGAAGAGGGCGATTGAAAGTAGAAATAAAAAACACTACAAGGCATAAAAAACAGTCCAAATGTAAAAAGGATCATCATTATCATCATATCCTCCCACGCCTAGTGAAGCAAAAAGCCTCAGTTAGATTTCACCAGTTGTCTCTATCTTAAGGTTTTAATTAAATATTTTTCTATTAATTTTCTACTACTTCGGCTTCATAGTCCTCCGCCATGTAGTCCTTGGTCTTCCAACTCTTCTAGTCCCATGTGGAGCCCATCTGAATGCTTGGTGAACTAAACGCTTTTTGGGATTGCGAAAAGCATGCCCAAACCATCTACTTGTACCCCTCATGATGATCTCTTCCACAAATGGCACTCGAGTAATCTCTCCTATAGCTCTATTTCTAATCCAGTCCTACCATTTAACTCCCAATATCCTTCTGATTGTTTCATTCTCCATGACTTATGTTTATACAGTAACACCGATCTCACTAAACTCATATACAGAATAGTCTGATTCTTATATGTAGTTTCAGGCCATTTGATTTCCAAATTGTAATTAACCTAGCCCCTGTCTGATTGGCTTTTTTTTTTTTTAACCTTTCACAAGACTCTAATTCTTGTATCGGAGATCATAGTTCCTAAGTACCTGAATGATTCTACCCCATTAATCCTCTCTCCTGCCAATGATAATTCATCTTCTATTGCATACTCCATTCTCATCATTTCTCTCTTGCTTTTATTTATCTTCAACCCAACCCCGGCTGATATTTCATGCATTCTGGTAGGCAAACATTGCAAATCCTGTGGTGTTCTGCTAACAAGAACAGCATTTTCAGCATACTATAGGTCTGCTAAATTCTTATCTCCAATTCAGGCTACTCTTTCTCTACCATTTCAGACTGTTCTACATATAACAAAATCCTGGAGGATGATAAAAACCATAAGTGATAGTACATTTCCCTAGAGTACTCTGCGGTTCACTTGAAATTCATTTGCTAGGACTCCTTTAACATTAGATTTGTATTTGCTATGTTCATAAGTTCATAAACAGACTTTATCAAATTTACATATTTAAGAGGAATTGCATGAGAATGCAGCAATATCCACAAAAGTAGCGGTGCACACTATCAAAGTTTTTTTTTATAGTCCATAAATGCCCTCAAAGGGGGATTTCTATATTCTACGCATTTTTGTACAACATGTATCAAAATGAAAATCTGATTAGTGCAACTTCTACCTTTTCTAAATCGTACTTGTTAAAAGGAATACTATTAAATGATAAGAGAATTGCAAATATTGCCCATTAAATAGGAAGTAAGAAAATAAAAAGGCTTAACTTTCTCTTTTTTCTGGTTTTATTATGCAATTACATATCAGCATATTTCACAATAGCATTGGCTATGTCCAGCTGCTATGGGACACTTCCTATACTCTCTTTGCCTTTTCAATATCGAATTGGTATAATGTTTTGCCCCTTTTGCACTTTCTGGAAGTTCACGACCTTCTCTCCATTAACCTGGCACAAGCTCAAGTGTGCCAGGATCATCTGTATCCACAGAAAGGTCTG
>NC_090741.1:127248021-127253021 GCF_036898095.1 Palaemon carinicauda | reverse complement strand
TTAGCCTAGCGAGACATATATTCTTGACATGAGCGATTTGATCCTTACCATTAATAAAACTGATATACATTCCAAGATATTTATAACTCATTACCTTTTCCAATTTCATTCCATTCAATGAGAATTCTTGTCCAACGTCAGTTCTTGATTGGTATTTAGTTTTATTTTCAATAATAACCAACCCTAAATGTACATACAAACACTGAAGTTCGTCAATAACCTTGGTCAAACTACTTTCATCTACACATTGAATTAGAATATCGTCTACGAATTCCCAAAAAAGTTAAAGGAAGCTACATTATCCATAGAAATATTAAAGAGTACAGGGCTCAATACTCCACCTTGCGGAGTACCAAGTTCAAACTCTTTTTGTTCAGATTCCTCGCCCTGAAACCATACACTTTCCTTTATATTACTTAAATTGTTTGCAATCCATGATAATAGTTTTCCTTTAACACCTTTATTCACTAAACTCTTAGAAATCACATCTTTATTTGCCTAATCAAAGGCCCCTTTAAGATCTACAAACAATCAGCATCTAACATTATTCACAAGACACTTTATCACACAGTCTGTTGTGCTTCTACCTTTCATAAATCCATACAGGATATTGGACAGAAGACCATCTATTTTCAACATCAATGTGTTTAAGATCATTCGTTCCATCATCTTTGCTAAACAGGAAGTTAAAGATATGGGCCTTTTATCCTCACTATCCTTGGGCGCAGGAATGATCAACGCCAATTTCCACTCCACTGGCAATATCCCATTTCGATACTTTAGATTAAACAGATCTAGTATATGACTCTCGTCCATGCTTATTAGACAGTGAATTACTTCGTATATCAGGTCATCTCTACCCAGGGCAATGGATTTCCCCCTTTTCACAGCATTCAGAATTTCATCTCTAGTAAATGTAACACAAGTATCATCGTTCAACGCACTTTGCAAGCGAATCAACTCCTGTCTAGTACTATTGGGTTGTAGGATATCTAATGAGCTCAGCATAGTACTCACTCACCTGGAAATGATAAAACAGTAGTTAGATGATAATATTAAATCCCAGCCTCGTAGCCGACTTGTCTTCTTAGTTGAGTGGGTTATAATCAGAGACAGACTTCTTAAAAGAATACATATTAATGATACTTGTGATTATATTGCTCTGTGACAGCCAACTCCCAAGTGCATGTGGAGCGTCATAAACATTCTGACAAAACCAAAACATTGCTAAACAACAAAAGAGCATCGCTCACAAAAGACTTAAATCCTACTCCAGTAAAAAACTATGAAGAATCACATCGTATCTTTGAGGTAATTAGTAAATGCTTGAATCCTAATATCAAAATAAATCATTTCACATATGTACAAAGCATAATATGTTTTATCCATGAAATATGATGCAATGTTGTGCAATACATGTAACACTTGAAATAATACAGTACATTATTACAATAATACATATCATGTGTCATAGACCTTTGCTTTCTCAAACAACTCTGGATATTATTCGGAAGACTTGAAAGACTGGAGGCATCCGACCACTTGTTAATAAAATCATTAGCTTCATCTTTAGGATTTGGTTAAACATTAATTTTCTTTCTAACGCCCCTTACTTTATTCACACCATTCCAGACCTGGCTCAATCTTTTTGAATTACCAATATCCCTCAAAAAATTGTCCCAATATCTACTTCTTGCCTTTTGATTTATATCTGCTGTACACTCAGCAACTTTAATCAAAGTCTTTTTATTTTTTACATTAGTAGGGTCCCTACTCTAGTTACTGTGGCATTTCGGTAACACCTTGTGCCACCCCTTAACAACCTTATCATTATAATACCTTTTAGATTTTGAATTGGAACCAATTGAATTCCTCGCCTTAGGTCTGCCCAAGATAGAATCCACCACTTTCAATAGATCTTCGTAAAATACATTTTCATCTGTTACATCAAGTTTTTTTTTATATTCATTATACCAAGTTCTAATTTTAGACACAAAATACCTACGCTGACGATCTTTAAGTGAATTTCTTTTCCTCTTATTAACAAAACTTGTTTTGTTAATATGTATCACAACTTCAATAGCGAAGTGATCACTCAAAAGTGTGCTTACAATATCGAAACTTGTTTTTATATCCAGTATGTTAAAAATAATTGCAAAATCTAGCATACCGCCCTTATTATGTGTAGGGTCACCATGTCCAGCAACTTTAGCATCCTCTATAGAATTCCAAAAAAAGTGTTTAACATTATCCCATTACGATTTTGAAAACCTTTGGTGCCAAGATATTTGTGCCTAGCGCTCAAATCACCTATTAATAGACATACTTCAGAATAAATAACATCTGGAAAGTCGTTAATAACCAACTTATCAGGATGGACATAGACATTAATCAAATTTAAAATAGCATCTTTAAGAGTGATACTAATAGACAGATACTCAGTACCATTAACCTTTTCAGCAGCCTGTAATGTTGCGGAAATATTACTTTTTACATAGGTTATTAGTCCCCTGCAGTTCATATTCATATATCCAGGTAACTCAAAACTTTGGTAGTTTTTCAATTGAAAATTTATTCCACTTATTCCTTACCTCTTGCAGAGCTATAACATCAATATCGTTGGAATTGATATATACATGCAGATCAGTTACCCTATTTCTTAAATTGTTGACATTCCAAGACAAAACTTTAACATTTTTATCCTCCATTGTTTAGACATTTTTCTTTCAATATACTAACAGACTGCAACACTTTCAATTTTAAATCGTCAAAGGGTTATTAACATAAGTTAGTACCAAATCAGCTCTATTCAGAAATTCATTTAATAATCCATTTTTATCCTTACCACCTCCTAAGGATGCTTCTTTCGGTACAGCATTTGTGTTGTTATCACCAGGTACATTCTTACTTAGTTGATTACTTTTCCAACTAAAGAAGAATTTTTGCAATCCCTCAATTTGTTTCTCAAGTTCGCTCAACTCTCGATTCATCAGTTCAAATTTTGAGCGATCTCACAGATTTTTGGTTCATTTTCCCTACCTCCATTTCCTGACCGTTGAGCAAACTGCTTACGCCTTTCTTCCCAGACATTAATTGGAGTTGACTGCTGATTAACAACTGGACGTTCGTTTTGCCTAACGTTTGGTTTATCTGCTCTATCATGGGTGTCTACTGTTTATGTTTGTGGTTTCTTTTCACACAAATAATAATTAGCATTATGTTTCCCGCCACAATTACAGCACTTTGGCTCAATGTTCTCATTTCCATTGATCTTGGAAATACACTCTTTTGAATCATGATTCTTTCCACGTTATCTGCATCGGAAATGACCGTGACACTTTTATTGCTTATGACCCCATTTACTACACTTATAACAAACTACTGGCATCTCATTAAAACACTAACATTCCTATATCCAATTCCAGAGAGAAAGACTTTCTCTAGTATAAATCCCTTAATCAAGGCAATCAGCTGAGGTCTGTTATAAATAGTTCCTTTCACCTTCACCTCACAACGCTTTACCCACACAAAATTTTCTTCAAATAAGAAGTCATCTGGTTCTAAATACATAGGGACATCAGATATGATTACTTTAGTACTTTTAATCATATCATTTAATAACACCAATTTTAATCCGGTTAAACCAGGTGGTTGATAGAAACTTTAATGCCTCATCATTTTTTACTGTAACATAAGATTTATTATTACCTTCTTTGAACAAGGCTTCCATTTCCCTATGTTGTTTACACAGCTTAACTGTCCATTGAATATTCTGATTATAATCCATTTCCACATCATTTGGAGAGTACACCCTCTTCCTTTCATCTTGTGTGTCAGGATCTTCTCTGGAATGGTCATTGCTACCTTTGGTGTACATGTCACTTTTCCTCTTTTTATCAGTAGACATAACTGAAACATTACTTACACCGTTCAAACAATTCATTTTTTATCTCCTAACTTGACAAACCAAGATCATCTGCAATTAAACAACCCTCAGATCTTTCAATATCCATTTGATCAGCAGCACCTTCACTCCTCAAATGCGAGGAAGAGGAGGGACCGCCACCATACATGGTGCATAAAGCAGGTATCTACTGTACCGGTAATTTGACCAAGGTAAAAAGTCAAATTTGAATTTTAGAACACCGAGAGCACGTCTGTACAACTCGGTAGCTGAAATCAAAAGTGATTACGATGGTAACAGCCAACGTTAGATAAGAAACTCTGCACCATCCTACTACCGAATTGTTTGTTCTGGGTAGTTCTTCTGAGGTTCTGATGTACTCATTCTAAACTGAAATGCAGACACTTGTTCTCATCATTTCCCCCTTCGACATGGTTGTCCTGAGAATTTATCCTTAAATTAATCTTGCAATATATGCGTTTCAGGTGGCAGTATTTTACAAGTTATATGCATGTACGCTACTTTTTTTTTCTTTTTTATTTACCTTCTTTGTGCCTTATCAAAATAGTAAATTGTGATATTCAAGCGAGTTACCGAAAAAAAAACAATTAATAATAGCTATAAAAAACCGTAATTTGAAGAAGAAAATATTTATTTCAAGGATTCTGTATCGCTAATAAAATTCTATAGATATCCTTCACAGGGATTCATCTTCTCTCTAAAATGCAAAATCTTTTCAGAATATTTTAGCCTCCAAAGTTCTCCTTTGAGGCCACGTCAGTCTGGAAGAAATATCCAGAAAATTCATTGGAAGAAAAATAGATTTAGCTTTTTCCTTTTTATCCCATAATAGCAATTGTCGGAAATTTCATATTTCCTGGTTCAAAGAGAGGAAACTGAAGAGAAAAAGTCGACAAAGGTCACCTGACTTCAGTGAATCCCCGGAGTTAACACACTTTTTTTCTTTTTCTTTTTACAGAATTTAATAAATAATAATAACATGAAGCTTTTATTGATATCCATTACGGATTTAACAATTTTTTGTCTAACGATAATATTAACATTTTTCTTATCATTGCGTGAAATGTTAATATTT
>NC_090741.1:127235521-127243021 GCF_036898095.1 Palaemon carinicauda | reverse complement strand
GAAACTGAGCAGGCGGAGACGATCAGGTCGAGGCCTTATAAGGTACCCATTCATTTCCAGGGAGAGATAGAAAGGGAAATTAATAAATTAAGGGAACAAGGGATAATCGAGGAGAGTGAATCCCCTTGGGCTTCTCCAATTGTAGCTGTTAGGAAAAAGGATAGCTCGGTAGGATTATGTTGATTAGAGGAAATTGAATGCAGTCACTTAGGATGATGTATTTCCATTACCCTCGATCCAAGAATTACTTGTGAAAGTAAGGATAGCATATATTTTACAACTGTTGATTTAAAATCTGGATACTATCAAATACCCATTCAGGAAGACAGTAAATGTAAAATGGCATTTATAGATAACAGTCAATTACTTCAGTTTAATTTTCTTCCTTTCGGTGTGAAAAATGCTCTAAGTAATTTTTCTAGAGTAATGATGGCGGTTTTGTCGCCTTTAATTGGCCATAATGTTCTTGTTTATTTAGATGATATCATAACTACAGGGAAAATGGCCGAAGAACATAATAATAATATTCGTAAAGTTATAGAAGCATTGTGACGTAATGGTATGAAAATAAAATTGTCAAAGTGCAAATTTTTCTGTAAACAGGTCGAATTTTTAGGTCACATAATAACCCCAGAAGGAGTCCAGCCCTGTCCCAGTAATGTAGCGGCTATTACATGTTTCTCCAGGCCACGTAACTCTAAGGAAGTAGCTGGGTTCCTTGGGCTAGCTGGGTATTTCCGTAAATTCATAAGAGGTTTTGGAGAGATAGCAAAACCCGTAGATGCTTTAAAGGAACAAAAAGTAATAAATTGAGGAGGGGAAGAAGAAAGGGCCTTTAACCATCTGAAAGCTGCCTTAACTAGCAATGAATTACTCATATGTCCTAGATTTGATCGCCCGTTTTTATAGACAACAGATGCGAGTAGCGTAGCTATTGGTGGCGTAGATTCTCAACGAGATGATAAATGCAGAGAGAGACCCATTTGTTTTGCTTCCCGAGCCTTAAAAAGGGCAAAAAAGAATTATAGTACATTCCATCGAGAGGCTTTGGCTATTCTTTGGGTTCTCGAGATGCATCGGTTCTTTTTATTAGGTCAGTCGATTGAGTTGCAAAGTGATCATCTCTCTTTACGTGAATTGTATTATAAAAATGATTAGACCTCTCGTCAAGCGAGATGGATTGAGAGATTTTTAGAGTTTAATATAAAGGGTTTCACCACATAGAAGGTGAAGCTAAAAAGGTAGCTGATGCTCTCTCTAGAGGTGCAGTAATAGGAGTAACAAATAGGGCAAAAAAGAGGAACGAAGAACGTAACAAAAATAGTGAAGACCCCCATCATAATAGAGAAAATAAAGAACGGGATGAGAGTTCTCGTGATGCACATGCAGTGGACGGAGAGAGAGAGAGAGAGAGAGAGAGAGAGAGAGAGAGAGAGAGAGAGAGAGAGAGAGAGAGAGAGAGAGATTAGCGATGAAGATGAATATATCTGGGTGACCGAGGAAATAAGAAGGGGTGTCCAGAATGAATGCCCTGAAGATGCAGGTTTGATTGACTTGCGAGGTTAGGACATAAAAGAAGTCCGAAAGGGACAGAAAAAAGAGGAATCGATGGAAAGAGTACGAGCAGTGATTAAAGGGGAATGGGTGAATTATCTGTCATTTCTGAATGTGCGTTGTGAGTAATTTTTTCTTGAAAATGATGTCTTATATTGTGCTTACGAGAAGAGGGGAGGGGATATTTGTGCATGCGTAGTTCTTCCTCCCTCCTTAAATAAATGAACCATCCACATTGTACATGCAAGTCCGTATGCAGGTCATTTAGGGATTGATAGAACATTAAGGAGAGCATGTGAGTCCTTCTTTTGGATAGGAATGAAAAAATCTATAGAGAATTATATAAAAGGTTGTCATGCTTGGAACCGTTTCAAAGAACATAAAAACACTGTACGGGAAGCCAGAAAGTGGCCGGTGGTTCCCATTAAATTTTATAGAGTGCATATGGATGTAGTAAGACCATTTCTTACTGGGTTAACACAACATAAGTATATATGTGTATTTGTGGATGCATTTACTCGGTACACTCATACTTACGCAATGTTGGATAAATCTGCAAATTCATTAGCCCAGGCACTGAGTTCTTACATTACTAGGTTTGGTTGCCCGAAAATTTTGATATGTGATAATGGTCTTGAGTTTATAAATAATGTGGTGAAATCGGTCACGGACTTTAAGAAAATTTAACTTTTTTCAGTGACCGCATATAGGCCTTCAGCACATGGCTTAGTAGAGTCGCATAATAGGGAAGTAGTGCGAATTTTGCGTTACTTAGTGGCTGATGACCCCCTTCATTGGTACGTCATGCTTCCTACAGCCGAGCTAACTTTGAACATTGCATATAAGGCTTTGCTCAGGGAGAAACCTTTCTTTCTAGTGTATGGACAGGATCTCGTGTTACCATATACGGTACTCATTATTTTGCAACAATTGCCAAATTATTAAACTGAACACTACTGCGTATATTTATCAAATCTATTGAGGAGAGTAATGAACTCCACAGAAAGGTTTTTGAAAAGAGCTAATGAAAATCACAGCTCAAAGTATGATGGTCAGTTCAGAACCGCACCGGCAAAAGTATTTGTGGGCGATCGTGCTTATTTGAATTGATTACAACCTAGGAAACACAAACTACAGCCAGCGTATATAGGTCCGTACAGAGTGAAGATGGTTAAGTCTAACGCGGTTGTGATACAATGCATTGTTAGCGGTGCAGTATCTGAACGTCATCAGTCACACATACATGTGGTGCCTGAAGAGGTAGTTTTCAAAAGTGTTCCTCCTTACCCCTGCATACGTGACATCCCTCGAGTTGATGAGTAGAAATTATTTTTTATCCATTGCTGTTGTTATTATTTGAACAGACCTCATTTCTTATTTTGACGTGTTTTAAATAAGCTTGATGATAACAATGTGTGGTAATTTTGCTGAGTGTGGAAATACGTTTAACATTGCTGAGAGAACCTAAAAACAATCAGAGGTTAAATAGGTCAAGTGAGATCCGTCAGGCTGATGCTGTTTTAATCATATATTTATGATTCTTGGTTGCTGGGGCAGGGGCGGTTCCCGAATGGCAAGTGGCTGCGTGATTAAAGTTCAGCCTTGAGGATAGGCATTGTTATAGAATGTGTAGATGTAACTTAATGTTATAAAAGAAAGGCGGGAAGATGAATGATTTTATAGGGAAAATGTCTAGTGGCCACCGGTTGAAAGTTGTAAGTGCAAGTGTTGTAGTGATTTAAATAAAAGGTGAAACAGTGGTGTTGAGTTGTGTTGCAAAATTGTGCCGTAAACCCGGACAAGTAAAATCGAGGGATGAAGGAATATCTATTCCTACCCGTTTCCCCTCTAAAAAGCCCGTATTGCCCGTAACCAGAGGGAGGTTATTGATGAGGTTATATAGACCTGATGTTATAATTTATTTTCCACTCTGAGTTGCAATGGTTTTAAGAAGAATTGATTGGAATTTTTTATATTTTTACATGAAATATTCCATTTTTAAATTGTTTGTGGAAGATGTGTTATTTTGGGGGTGATTTTTATATGTATATTCTATGTTGTATTTCTCTTAAGTACATACCATGCCTATTCTGGGCTGGAGTGTTCTCCATATATCATAGACTAGTGAGGGTGAGTGCGCACTTCCTCCCGGAGTGAGGAGATGGAGGGGGAGTAATGTCCTAATTCATGTATATACAGTATGTGTGTGTTTTATATCAAGGTAAATGAACTCAATATTCATGAGTATTCCACAAAAACCTATACGTCAGCATGTTTTGCAATGATTGCATTTTGTAACGAAGGGAGTTAGTTGCCGGTGAGCACTCGAGATGACAAGTCCCTCACCTGAGAAAGCAGTCGTGTATAGTGTACTCAAGGTCTATATATACCAGGTCAGCCAACGCGCAGCTTAAGCTGTGAATCTCCCATACTGTGACGTCAAGCTTCCCCGTCTCACACACGTGGGTAAACAAAACAAAGGACCGTTGCCTTAGTTAGCTACCTATAGAGGTAACGTAAACAATAGGAGATGCTGTATCCAATATAATTTTATTCATTCATTCATTCCGTCACTAATAATGCCAAGTAACTGCACAGTATTTGGCTGTTAT
Organism: Palaemon carinicauda; assembly: GCF_036898095.1. Taxonomy (NCBI): domain Eukaryota; kingdom Metazoa; phylum Arthropoda; class Malacostraca; order Decapoda; family Palaemonidae; genus Palaemon; species Palaemon carinicauda. Next base: position 127,238,855 of record NC_090741.1, on the reverse strand, counting down.
AATAGACATGATAAAACTAAAAGCTCAAACATAAAATACCATAGCTTTCCAAAAGAAAAACCATACATAGACCAGTGGATACATGCATGTTGCCGTGCAGACAGAATTAACGTTGTGGGTGCTACTGTTTGCTCGATTCATTTTAAACCAGGCGATTACAAATATGACATGAAGTCTAGGATACTAGGTATTGAAAGTCCTAGAAATTGACTACCTACTTACGCAAACACTAAATCAAGATTGCCTTGAACATTTCTTTGGGTGTATAAGACAAATGGATGGGCACTATGATCATCCTCATGCTGTGAGCTTTAAATTTCGGCTAAAAAAAAACGTTACTAGGAAAGGAAATTAAAGTATTAGGTGAAAAGTGTAATATCACCACCGTAGAAAAATCTCATGAATCAGACAAAGACGATGCATCTATCACGAAAGAAAGGGACTTTGCGTTAGAAATATGCCTAACAACGCAGATATTCAGAAATTTAGATTTTGATTTAGAGAAAGATTTTCTAGACGAGGAAGAAGACCTTTTGAGAGCAAATAAAGACATAAAGAAAGATATTGGGGAGTAATGGAGGAAGAAGCTCTTAAATACATTGGTGGATATATTGTAAAGAAATCTTGTGTAAAATATCCTGAGTTAGGAAATAAGACTGAAGAAGTGCTAAGGAATGATACTTGGATAGCATGTGTTAATCGGGGGGGAATTACATGCACCTTCTAGTCAGTTTTTGTTCACAGTTGTTAATAATGCGGGAGATTTTTAATGCTGTACACGGGAGAGCTCTCATGGAGGGAAAACTTTTTTTTAAAAAGCTTTATTTAGAATTAAAACAGTCTGGTATTGAAGTTCCTGAGGAGGTTATTGCTTTTTTGTTAAGATATCAATATATTTTCTAATGCGATATCTTAATAATTTGATAAGGTATAGAAAACCTCAAGGACAACCATGCAGGGAGGCCCTAAGAAAAAAAATGAAAGTTGTAACTTGATAAAATGTTTTCCAAAGGTAAAATGTTGTTTATTTACATTGACTGTGTGATAGATCTACGTTCTTAATGGGTCTCGCCAACACTAAGCCCCTTCAGATGACGTAGTTGCACAGAAGAGGCTTAAAATCGGTGTGCTGTCTGGCTGACCTGGTATATCTGGACCGTGAGTGTACTTATGAACGAACCTTTTGTAATGAATGAAGAAAACCCATATTCCGACGTCTCATTATCCGTGTGTATGGGTCACACACACACACACACACACACACACACACACACATATATATATATATATATATATATATATATATATATATATATATATATATATATATATATATATATATATATATATATATATATATATATACATATATGAGTGTGTTTCTTTTTATGCGGTATATTCAAGAAATAGAATTGCCTTTCATATTTATGGAATTATTTTTCTTTTTTTTAGTTATACTGACTAGTTAATATTTACTTTTATATTCAAAATCCTCAGGAGATGTGAATGCAGGTACAGTGCTGTTTAGTTTTGTAATTTACTGAATGAACTTTTTTGTACATAGATTTTACAAATATCATGTATCTTGTTGATTAATAAAAACACCAAACTGGAACCACACTAATTCCCTTCAAGACTGGAGGCTTCAACCGAGGACTGCTACTTCACACTTTGCATTTGCTTATCTGTAAGAATTTTACTGTTAATTCTTACGCTGATAAATATCACACGCATTCATCCATTAAAACTTCCATCATTGTGATGCTTTTGTGGAAATGTTACGATGGCAACAAAATACTTCTAGAAGTACTTGGAGGTCATTAGGAATAGTGAGTGTTTCCTACTCATGGGTGGGGATCTAAGATCCGATATCAGCTACCAGTTGTATGTTAATAAGCTTAGAATAACTATGTCATATTCTGGAGAGTGATATTTGTAGAACTGAACAACAAGTACCAACTAGTACCAAAAACTGCTGCATTATGTAAAAAGTAAGGATTAGTGACAAGGAAAGGCCGCCACCTCAAGTGATAGCTTACTTACACGATTTTTGCTACTAAGAAACTTGTTCTTTTCTTCACTAAAGCCCAAGTCTCAGGTGATAGTAGTATAACTACTGTAAATTGGCACTAATAAGGGGATGTAGAGGATGCTGGTTAGGTAATGAGCATGGGGCGGCATATGTTGATGGTGGGTGGCTTTATAGTTGCTCAGGCATGTCATGAAATATGCCATTGTTTTCTATCACATCCACACCAGCTTTGGTATGTCAATGTTCATATAAGTTTCCTGGACCAGGGTTCGACTCCCGGCCGGTCAGAAGCTGTTGTCTTTGTGTGATTTCGACTTTGGCTCAGATCCCGAGGTCGTTAAGAGAATCCAGACATTAATGTATCAAACATATAGTCTTATTTGATTATGAAAAACACGTCTAAATTTATCATTAATCGGATGCCAAGTCACAAACATACCAATTAGCTACGATGGTGAAGAAGAGATGATTTCACTTCTAAGTACAGAAAACCTGAATTCACCAGGTATAAGTACGGAAGAATTGTCATTAAGTTTTATCTTTTTTTCGTGGCCAAGCGGTATGTCAATGTTCATACAAGTTTCCTGGACCAGGGTTCAACTCGCAGCTAGTCCGAAGCTAATGTCTTTCGCCTAGGGCTCTAATTCCGAGATTGTTAAAGGAATCCAGACATTAATGTATAAAAAAGATATGGCTTATCTAAATATGATAAACACATCTAACTGTGTAAAATATATCATCAATCGAATGTCAAGTCACAAACATACCAATTAGCTACTATGGTGAAGATAGGTTGATGTCAATTCTGAGTACAAAATATGTGAAATCGACAGGTATAAGTACGAAAGAATTGTCAATGACTCTTATCTCTCTTCGTAGCAAGGCGATTGGTTTGTCAATGTTCATACCAGTTTCGTGGACCAAGGATCGACTCCCAGCCGGTCAGAAGTTGTTGTCTTTGTGCAATTTCGACTTGGGCTCAGACCCCGAGGTCGTTAAGAGAATTCAGACAATAATGCATAAAAAATATGCAGCTTATTTCAATATGGAAAACACGTGTAAATGTGCAAAATTTATCATTAATCGAATGCCAAGTCCTAAACCTACCAATTAGCTACGATGGTGGAGATGGGTTGATTCCCATTCCAAGTACAAATATCTGAATTCAACATGTTTAAGTAGAAAAGAATTATCATTGACTTTTATCTTTCTCCGTGGCCAAGTGGTATCTCAGTGTTCAAATAAGTTTCCTGGACCAGGTTTCGACTTCCGACTAGTCAGAATCTGTTTTCTTTGTGTGAA
>NC_090741.1:127215521-127230521 GCF_036898095.1 Palaemon carinicauda | reverse complement strand
ACTAAAGATGTTGCATGGCGACAGTACCTTCTTCAGTTGTGTGATTGCCTGTTCCTGGCGACGAACTTTGGCCTGAGAGAGGCAGTGGTGCTGTTGTTGTATTGTAGCACTGTTGGACACTGCTGCCAGTTGTTCACTTTCGGAAGCAATGCGTGCCAACTCAGGACCAGTGAGACAGAACTTCAGCAAAGTCTTTGGGTTTGATGTTATTCCAGAGATTCCTCCTTGATCTTTGCTAGATTTATTTTGATGCTCCATTGCCTGGTCTACTGCAATACGAGTGAACGGGATAGTGTTGCTTGTATTCACTGTGAAGTCACCATTTACAAACTCTTGCCAAATCATTGGATCTGTGGTTTGTATCTCTTGCAATCGAGCTATGTATTCGGGTATGTTCTGCGCATAATCAAATCTATTGTACGCGAAGTAGACACAGAGCTTTTCTAGTGCTGACAAGTAGAGAAACCAGTTACCCTCACGTGTAGCGCGTTGGAACTGCAGCAGAACCATCACCTGTTTCATGTACATACGCGCCCACTTGTACATTGGATCTTGGTCATGAGCGTCATCATAGTCACGAAGCTGCTTTTCAAGGTTCATGGACTCCAGCTTCATTGCAAATGTTTGGTGTGCCGTACGGACTTCAAAATTGGCCTTGCATGCGTCGGTCAATTCTTGTGCAGCTGAACATAGTGAATCACACACTGTCGGGTGGTCATCCAAGAATGCACTAAACCATAGGTCAAAGAGAGCTTGGAGTGTTATTTGGTGAGCTTGAAGAGCCCTATTATTGTGGTTGCCACTGATGATCTGGGCAACAGTAACACTGCTGTATATGTCTGCTTCCTGCCATGCATCATCAATACCGCTCCCCTCCATCGTCCTGCCTAAGCACCTCAAGGAACACAACACTGTGTGGAACCCGCCAGGGCATAACACCCATTTGTCCTTGTACTGCGGATCCAGGTATGGGAGTTTTAGAGCTCGCTTATACAGGTCCATATCCATGGTTACCACCAGTTTGTTGTCTGGGCCAGTCACAAGCTCATTCAACCTATACAAGTTCTCCAGAGATGTAACTAAAGTGATGATTGGAAGACCAAAGACTTGATCAATTACTGTGGGAGCATCTGTAGCTAGTGGCACGTATGTGAGAGAGTTGTAAGCAGACCAAACAGGCACAAACTGTCTCTTGTTTAACCTGTCAGTTGTTGGTTGATCTTCGCGTTCATCATTGTCTCCTGGGGATACTTCTGAGCCAAGCTCCTGGACGCCAGGTCTATTAAAGAAGCGTGCCACCATCCACTGTATGTCACTGCTTTGTGATCTCATGTAATACTCGTCATACACCCCAATCTTGTAGCTGCTATAGTGTGGGCTTGTGCTGGGCTTTGGACTGCCTTCTATGTCACATGTAGCCAAGTTGAGTATGGTGGGTGGCACATCATGTAGAGACTCAGATGTTGGACTCTCACTGAACTGCACAGGTTTGACCACTGTTTCGCCTTGACCTGATCGCTGATATACTGCCATTGCCGTTCCATGGAAACTTCCTTTTCCGTCTGGGGTGTCCACTTTTTTGTCGACATTGTCCAGTGAAGCCCGTATCCTCTTATTGCGCAGAAGACCTGGTGGTACATATATACCATACTCTTTGATATTATTGGCAACAGCATGGGCGATGGTGTCACATATTGTTGTGACTCTATCATATGAAATCCCAGCGTCACACATGTTCAGCAGAGACACCGCCTTCTGACTTCGAAAGTTGTGGTTCATGTATAACGAGAGTCCTATAGCATAAGGGCTTTCAAACGTATTACGAAATCTGGAGTCAGATGAAAGTGGGATGAGTGCCACTTGTCGGTCTGTCTTGCAAGCCTGTATGATGAATTGAGACAGAACGAGACATGATTTATGCAACAGTTCAGTACGTGTCTCTGTTGTTGCAGCTTTTGCCCCTTGCAAGATCCATCGCATTAATGTCATTAGTTCAGCTGGAACACCAGCTTCGCCACATCCAACAAAAGAACCATCAAAGGACCACGGATGTTCTTTTCTGGTCTGTAGCACTGCTTATCTGATGACCTTTGAGCAGCAGTAGATTGCTGTTATGTCTGCTTTCAGGTCTCTCTCCTCCATTGCCTGGTCTATGGCAGACCAACCAGATTCCCTGGAATGTATCACTGCGGACTTCCTTCCTCTGGCATCAGTGATTGTGAAATTGGTAATATTTTGTTTGATTTTGGCTAAGAGGGCCTGTCGTGAGATTTGCTTGTCGGGAATTCGATGGTCGTACATCATGTCAGAGTACAATGCAACAACATCGGTCAGTGTTATAATGTCTCCATTATCCAAACGCTCTCATAGTTCGGCGTAAAATTCTATCTCAGCTGATATGAATTCCACTGTGTCTTCATTCGAATGGTCCTTCTTTGTACTGGGTCTTTGGGGATGTTGCAAATAGCATTGCCAGTGCATCGTATGGCAGCTTTTGTGGTATCTGATGTCCCTGGAAAGAAAGTCTCCATCTGCAAGGATGTCGGCCATGTTTAGCTTCCACAAGTCTTTGTCACTGGCATCAACAATTTTTTTGATTGATTGTCCAATGTCTGCACTTCTACATATATGAAGCTCCTCTGGTGTGGATCCTGCCCTGGCGTGTTTTTTAGTGTGTTTGATTTATTGGCAGTAGAAGCATAGTTCTCTGTTAAATGCACTCACGTAAGATCGTGTGAGCTTTCTATTGGTCGAATCAACACCTGCATCTCTGTCAGACGCAAGAGTGGCAGTTGATGACGTGGGTCGGCCCCCACCTTTCCTGTAAGACAACATACCAGGGTCGCTTGTTGTAAGTGCCTTTTCATAGCGCTTCTGGTCTCTCTCAGTGTGTCCCTTGTGTGTGACTTCACTATAGCATGTTCTGTGCCAAACAGCATGGTTGTCGTTCAGGATTTCTGCTGATAAACCGCGCATCCGTTGATTTAATTGAACGAAGTCTTGATTCCCATATTCAGCTTGGAGCTCGATAGAGTCAAGGAAGTTCTGATAACTTTCACTTTTAGGACATGTCAGTGCTTCCAGCTCTTTTCCTTTGCTTTTAGTGTTCGTCCATTTTTCCCCTTGGCATTTTAGACATCGATTCAAGTCAAATGACGGTCTTTTTGTTGGTGATCTCCAGAAGTTACAGAGATGGACATCTTTGTTTATATTGTTCACAGTGATGGCGCAGAACTTTTATTCACTCCTGTAAAGAAACAAATATTTGAAGATTAATTCAACATTTCCGAACAGGAATAACATTAAATCACAATTTATTCACTATATACCTACCTTTATAGTGCCACAATACCCCAAAAACTACAAAAATGTCATGCAGAAACATATCTAAACCTATATGTATGTAGGCGCTATTTTCCAATCTTGATCGAACTGCTCGATTTTAGTGACTTTAGTTTCTGTTTCTGTAGTAGAAAGTCATGTGGGACCAAATGCAAAAACTGGCAACATATTTTTCTATGTTCACAATACTACCTGGAACATTTTCAACACAGTTGCCAAGATTCTATATAAAAAAATAACAACATTAAATTTTCCAACACAACCGGATTTACTATATATATATATATATATATATATATATATATATATATATATATATATATATATATATATATATATATATATATATATATATAACAGATTTTGAGCAAAGCGAAAAATCTATTTTTGGGTGAGATCGCCATGTTGTCCTGATGGAAGTTCCTAAAGTAGCTTCCTAAGGGATATATGTCACTACAGTGATATTCCCAGAGAATTCCACTTTCAGGTCCCAGAATTCTAACTCTTGGAGTGAATATCCTAAATTTTTTCCCAAGGATATCGCATAATATCAGAGGGCGTATTCTTGACACGCCACATAGCAATCTGCACCCCTAATAGCTTTTACGCTTCGAGGGGGACGTGGCAGAACAGAAGGGGGGCCGTATCAAGGTTATCCCCGTTCTCGTACTACTAATGACCACCACCAGAGCGCCATTCCTAAGATGGCGGACATTCCTCGTAGCATTGATCATGGTGCTACAGATACAATACCTCAGGGAGGGATACTGTGAAAATCTTTTCTTTTAAAAAAGAAGGGTGGGTCCATCAGGATGACATGGCGATCTCTCCCAAAAATAGATTTTTCGCTTCGCTCAAAATCCGTTTTTTGGGCTCAAGCCATGTCATCCTGATGGAAGCATACCAGAGCATTAGTGTATCTGTGGATTTTCATCAGTGCCTTAACCTGGGGACAACATTTCTATGGTCATTTGGACCAATCGAGACAAATGACGTTACCGTTATCCGTCATTATCACTAATCATACACGATGTTAGTGCTTCTTGCCCCCTACAGAGAAGAGTCATTCTAGACAGTAGAAATGGGGTCTCAAGGTTAGCATATATTATATGAACAAACATATGTATACACTGGATGTAAAAACCGTCTCATAGTTTGGCATACAAATATATGAAGAGTACATACCTTGAACTTTAATCATGCAATTGTCGGGTGAATTGGGACGCAATTACTTTCTAATAGACACTTATTTTCAATAAATGACTACGTGAATGAGCAAGTAAAAGGAATGTAGCATGATAACGGAATTATACATTTTATTATAAATTTTCTTCAATCTGAGAGTGGCACTCATCTTTTCTTTCTTCCTAAGAAAGAAATATAATCTCTGTACAGGTGTACAGAGATTATATTTCTTTCTTGGGAAGAAAGAAATGATGAGTGCCACTCTCAGATTGAAGAAAATCTATGATAAAATTTCTCTTCATAATTCCTGTACCGGCTACCTTCTATCTACACTGTGGACTACGTACACACGGCACTAGTGCTATCTGTATAATTCCACGCCAGGGATTTTTTAACAGCGTTAGTGTCACCATAGTAACACTTATTCAAGGAGGTCACATTAAGAGAGATGACCCCTTCTCCCTTTAATTGACAGTCCCAGTCAATTACCTGTTCATCGCAGAATTAGACGGCAGGTTAAATACTCTACCCGACGTCACCACATACTGCTTCAGTTCATGGACCTGCTTAGCATAGTGTTTGTAGAACACTCTGGAGGATTCTCATCCAGTATATGAGCGAGGACATTCGAAGTACCCAGCAATTATCTGTTTATGACAGTAATTAGTGGGCAGGTTTCAATACACTACCTGCCGCCACTACATAGTGCTTCAGTTCATGGACCTGTTTTGCATAGTGTTTGTAAAACACTCTGGATGATTTCCATCCGGTGTATGAACGAAGACGCTCAAAGTCCATATACTGAAAGAAGTGCCGTAATGAAACAATCTCTCTTGGATCATGACCTGCGGGAGTACTGTCAGGATCCGCTCTACGAATAAAGTAGGTGAGCTTCGCCCTCAGTTGTTTTAGTGATAAGTTTGATCCAGAGGTTTCTCTTTTAAAGAGCTGTCCTCCCCTGAAGTCCGAAGTTCTACGAAGATAGACCTTTAGACACTCTACCAGACATAGTGAGACATCTTCCCTCAGAGGGCAGATTCTCCAGGGACCCCACCTTTTAGTGGGTAGCTCATTCTTAGCGAGAAAGTTTGGATCAGGGAAGAGATTCAGTTCTCCTGCTTCTGCGAACTGAATATGGCCCTCATCTCTAAATAGGGCCACTATTTCACTAACTCTAGCCCGTGAGGCTATAGCAAACAGAAAAATTACCTTTTGGGTGAGATCCTTAAGCGAACAATCTTCATTGTTCATGGATGAGGCATAATGTAGGACCTTGTCCAAAGACCAAGAGATGGGCTTTGGTGGTGCTGCCGGCCTAAGCTTTGCACATGCCTTTGGGATCTTATTAAAGATCTCATTTTCGCCAAGTCCACTTGAAAAGCATATAGAAGAGGTCTAGTCAAGGCTGACTTGCAGGTAGTTATCGTGTTGGCCGCCAAACCTTGTTTATGAAGAAGGATAAAGAAGGACATACAGAAGTTCATTGAAATCTCTTTCGGTCCTTTTGCTTTTACAAAAGCAACCCACTTTTTCCATGATAACTCATATTGTCTTCTAGTTGACTTAGACTTGTATTCTTCTAAGAATTTTATATTGCATTTTGAGAACCCAAACCTTTTCCTAACCGCTAGGCCAAGAAAATCATGCAATGAAGGGTTCGGGTTGTCTGTGATAAATCAAAGGTAATTAATCTCTGAACCTTCTGAAGTAGTCCTGGGTTCAGAACTATGGACAGCCTCAGCATCCGTTCCTTCCTCAAAGAGGACAGATTACTCTTGGGCTACGTGGGAACCAACAGAGCTACTCCTTCCTGGAAGGATCTCAGCATGTTGAGGACTCTCAGCAGGTGATTGGATGGGATGAACTGGAAATCCTAAGTCTATCCCTTCCATTTCAGAGACATGATGTCTTTCATTTTTATTAGAGGATCCTCGTATGGGGCTACGTATCGAGGTAGTTCCTTGACGACGCTCGTAATGAAGAGGTCGGACTACAGTTCTGGGACTTGATCCCATCTGGGAGAGAATAGGTCTGCGTCCGTGGACCATTCTAGCTCTATCAGCTTGAACCTAAGCAGAGCATGCACTGTCACATTGTGGATCAATTATACATGAACTGCTGACAGGTGCCACCCCTTTAGGGAAGGGATGGTTAACTACACCTAGACTGTATGAGACGCTCTTTAGCATCGTCGATTGCAGCGTCTCGTTATCGCTTCGGAGGCCCAGATGAGCCGTAGACAGTCTGATCTGCGTGGAGAGAGTTTCCCAACTCACGAGAGGACCAACTTGGTCTTGGGACTTTCGGGCTTTCACCTTTGTTAGGGAAGCGATTAAGGAAGGACCAATATCGGTCTTTTAAGATCTCTTCGAGCGTTTGATGCTTATTTTCTTCAGACTCTTAACGCATCTTGCAGCAGTGCTCATAGCACTAGGTCTGTCTCTATTGCGAACTGGAGAGAGATCAGAGCTCCTCCCTGTTTGCGTTTTGGGAATCTGACTCATTACCAGAGTCTCTTGACCGACATTGCCATCTCCTTTTACATTCCCAAAGGAAAGAAGAGTTGGTGTGACTACAGGCTTTAATGGCTTTTTCACCATTGAAACCCTTGAGCTGAAGAGAATCGAGACTTCTTGAAGCTTATCTTGCATCCGCGATGTTCCGAGGACCGGATCATTTCCTTGGATGTTCATAGACCAGCCACCTTGGGTGCTGCCCACCCCAGCCTCTCGTCCAGGAACATTGTTGCCTGAACCTTTCCTAGGCTTAATTATTGCGTGACTGTGTCTGCCAATTTTATGAAGATATCTAGGACTGTGTCTAGTCTGACGATTATCTTTCCTAGGAAATACGATACTTTGTGTAACTTGAATCCTAGATAGGAGGGGAGGGGGTGATTGACTGGAAGTTGCCAATAGACGACTTTCAGGTCTGGTAAGACTATGAGCACCCTTTTTTGCAACAGGGTCTTTATGTTCAGAAGGATTAATATTCTGAACTCGTTGTTTTATTTGGACTTGTTGAGTGGTGACAAGTCCAGAATGACTCTGAGTTTTCTTGAGTTCTTCTCGTAGACGCACAACGGCCTTCCCTGGAATTTGATGGACTATAGTTTCCTTACCACCTGTATGCTCTAGAGCTCTTAGGTAAACTCCTCTAGGGGGGTTTTGCATAATAGGATGAGTTGAGGAAATGGTGGTAGAGACATTTCCACCTCCCATCTTAGTCCCATCTTGATTAGGCCATGGACCCAAGGATCGAAGGTCCAGCGATCCTAAAGGAACCTCCCTCCTACCAGAAGCATCTCTATGTTTCAACTGATCCATAGGATTATATTTTCGACCACCTGCCTGTGGCAGTGCGGTCACTACGACTGTGGGATGTTCTTGAACAGCCCAAAAGGAATTTCCAGGCCTTTCCGTCTTCCACAAACGTGGAAGACTGTCTTTTTGAAAGTATGCCCCACTATTGGAGAAGTCCTACTTTCTCCGTGGTGGCGTTCTTAATCCCTTTCCTGACTACCTCGTCTGGAAAGAGGTCTTTACCCCAGATGTTGGAAGATATTAGCTCCCTTGTTTCGTGTTTTGGTAATGCAGTAGCAAACACAAACTCCCTGCATGTTCTTTTAGCCTTTATAAAGGCATAAAGGTTTTTTACTATGGTAACCATATGTATTTTAGCTAAGACCTTGAGCATGTCTGGGGTATCTTGATGAGCTGAACAGAACTCTATGTAGTTTTGTAAAGATAGGGAGGCTGCAAGTCTCTCCTTTGTCTCTTGTTCAACATGTAAGAGAAACTCGGATAATTTAGGGAGATTTTCATTAAATTGTCGACTGGCGACATCCGCCTTAAGTTTTCCTACTGAAAAGGTTAAATGGGCTTCCTTCCAGTTCTTCTCCTGTATGGGAAACTTTAGTGACAGAGGCTTGCACTCCTTGAGTGTAGGATACGGTTTACATGCCTCCACTGCCTCGGTGACATATTTAACCCTGGATAGGTACGCTCCTCGGACACCCCTTTAAGGGTATACTCGGACGCGAACGACCCCGACGCCAAAAAAAATTCTTGAAAAATCAATTTTTGCAGCAACCTCCTTTTTTCTTTTGCCAAAAAAAACTTCAATGAATCCTTAAAACAACTGTAAAGATAAATACTACTCATCTGCAGAAAAACTATTTATTATAAATATTTTAAAAAATTAAGTAGAAAAAAAAAGACCTGACATAAAAATTCATAAAAAAAAGTTTATACATATATACACAAATCCTTTTAGGAATTGATTCTTGAATGTTTAGGACACATCTTGATGTATTTTGGATGAAGTCAGACCCATGGAGGTGAAGATCTGAAATGAGAAAAAAAGGGTAACTTTTTTTGGCCAAAAAAATTTGTCCAAATTTCATGAATTTTTGGGGTACCCAAATGAAATAGGAAGTGGCTAATTTTTTTAGGGAATAAACATATGTTATTCTAAAATAGAAATATGTAAAAAAATCTTCATTATTTTGTAAATTACATATATATCAGGGGCCATAACTAAAGGTAATTTTTTGAGTACTTAGAAATTTCGTAAAAAAATACATATATTTAATATATAATATGATATTTATGCAGTTAAAAATATACCAAAATATCACAAATTCTATAGGGAACAAGAATATATATAGATAGGGCAACTTACGCTTCGGATATGTCCACAAAATGGCCGCCAACCACACTGACTCAGACTCCCTAATCTGCCACTTGAAATGTAGGAAGGGTATGTCAATTTCAAGGTGTTATTTACTAATCTAATTATTATTGGATATGCATAAAAATTGTATGGTGGGTTGCTGGATAATTGTCGATTATTTTACGACTATGAAATTAAAATTCTGACCCAAAAAAATTTTTTTGAAGGGAAATAAAATCAAAAAAAAAAATGTAAAATATAATATTTTAGCTAAAAAAATTTGATGATATTCAATCAAAAAAGAAGTAAACAAAATTTTCCGACAAATAAACGTCTAGAGGAATCATTACTCTGTGATAGTTCCTTAGTACGTAGTAATTTTGAAAGAATTGGGAAAAAACGAAGAAATGGCAATCACCGGAAAATCGAACACATACCTATATATACGCCATATCTGGCTAAAAAAAAGATAGGCATGGGTAGCCAGATCATCTAGAAACACTTTCCAACACTATAAAAATATAAGTTTTGCGACACTACTTGCCAATTCCTTACGGTAACATGACTAAGCAAAAAAATGCAAAACAAATAAAAAGGGGCACTCGCGGAAAAATGGCTAACATTCTAATATACGGCATTTCAGAAAAAAAAAATTCAGCCACGTACTAGGCAAACCATCAAGGCACATTTTCCGACAAATAAACATCTAAATGAATCATTACTCTGTGATAGTTCCTTAGTACGTAGTAATTTTGAAAGAAATGGGAAAAAACGAAAAAATGGCAATCACAGGAAAATCGAACACATACCTATATATACGCCATATCTGGCTAAAAAAAAAGATAGGCATGGGTAGCCAGATCATCTAGAAACACTTTCCAACACTATAAAATTATAAGTTTTGCGACACTACTTGCCAATTCCTTACGGTAACATGACTAAGCAAAAAAATGCAAAACAAATAAAAAGGGGCACTCGTGGAAAAATGGCCATTCTAATATACGACATTTCAGAAAAAAAAAAAATTTCAGCCACGTGCTAGGCAAACCATCAAGGCACATTTTCCGACAAATAAACATATAAATGAATCATTACTCTGTGATAGTTCCTTAGTACGTAGTAATTTTGAAAGAAATGGGAAAAAACGAAAAAATGGCAATCACAGGAAAATCGAACACATACTTATATATACGCCATATCTGGCTAAAAAAAAATAGGCATGGGTAGCCAGATCATCTAGAAACACTTTCCAATACTATAAAAATATAAGTTTTGCGACACTACTTTCCAATTCCTTACGGTAACATGACTAAGCAAAAAAAATGCAAAACAAATAAAAAGGGGCACTCGCGGAAAAATGCCCAATATTCTAATATACGGCATCTCAGATAAAAAAAAAAGACATGCACGTGTTAGCCCAACCATCAAGGCACACTTTCTAACACATAAACATGAAAAAAAAATCAATAATATACGGCAATTCCTTACTACGTAGTAAATTTTTACAAATATTGAAAAAAAAACAGAAATTGGCAACCGCAGTTAAATACCCAATATACCAATAACTACGTCGTATCTGACAAAAACAAAATCACGCATGGGTAGCCAGATCATCTAGACACACTTTCCAACACTAAAAAAGCAAAAATTTTACGACACTATTTGTCAATATCTTACGGAAAAATGACTTGGCAAAAAAATGAAAAAAAACGAAAAAGGGGCACTCGCGGTAAAATGCCCGACATTCTAATATACGGCATCTCAGATAAAAAAAAAGACATGCACGTGTTAGCCCAACCATCAAGGCACACTTTCTAACACATAAACAAGAAAAAAAAATGAATGATATACGGCAATTCCTTACTACGTAGTAATTTTTACAAATATTGAAAAAAAAAACAGAAATTGGTAACCGCAGTTAAATACCCAATATACCAATAACTACGTCGTATCTGACAAAAACAAAGCCACGCATGGGTAGCCAGATCATCTAGACACACTTTCCAACACTAAACAAGCAAAAGTTTTACGACACTATTTGGCAATATCTTACGGAAAAATGACTTGGCAAAAAAATGAAAAAAAAATTAAAAAGGGGCACTCGTGGTAAAATGGTCCTCGTGGTGATGAACGACATTTTAACTAAAAAAAATATCATGCACATGGTAGCCAAACAATCCACCAAGACTTTCCACAACTGATAACCTATACAAGTTGCACCATTCTACGACAATTTCATAATACGTAATAACTTTGATAATTATGCAAATTACCGTAGAAGGGTAAACTCGGTCGCGCTCGACCCCGACGCGTCTCAGAAATCGGGGAAAGAGTACAGCTACAGCAATGCACATCTGGACACTACTAGAGCATGTAGGGGAGACACCTCCTGCAGGTCGATCACCCACAAATTCAGTCACGGGGGTGAGTCACGTGAGAAAAACCTGTTTTTTTTTTACGCTCGGGGTCGCGAACGACCCATCGTGCCTATCCAGGGTTAAATGCTTTCTCTGTAAATGGGAATGAAATTGAAGCAGGAGCAAGAAAGGAAGAGTGCCTGTTACCTGGTGTGAATACCTTCAACACTGAGTAACCCACCTTTTTTATACTACTTGATAGGATAGCCTGTGCTTTATCATGGCCGAGAATCATAACTTCCTTTGATTCCGTTCCTTTTCTTGACCTTGGTTCATACTTCAGTCTAACGAAACAGTTAGGGAAAGCGTCAAATCATGGTCAAAACTGGATTTTGTCCATAGGAACAGCACCCATCTTCTTCGAGGTGTAAAGTTTGCCGTTTAAAAACGGCATCAGCTCCGCAAACCTCCAGGGATTGGTTTTGGAACATGTCGGAAGGTCTTGATCTATGGCTCATTTGTATGACCACTGGGGAGCGACAAGTGGAGCTTTACAAGGCTCTACATTGCATTTTGCTTCCTGCTTTTCGTCCTTTTTGCGCAAGTTTACTACTAGATTCCTCACTTGGGCCCATAACTGGTCCATTCCATTTAATAGAAGGATAGAAGGCGGAGATATTGATGTCGCGGGCTCTAGAGCCGGTATAGACGGAGACAATTCCAACCCGACATTCTCCCCTTCTTCCCGTGGGCGCTTCCTGCCCTCCTTCCCAAAAGCTATCTGGCCGTCGGGAGATGTACCTCGTGTCTGTGGTACCACTATTTCCTTACTTGCTGTTGGAAATACTATCCTACGCATCCTGTCATTAGGCAGGTAAGGTCCCGGAGAGATTTTCTGAAAGCCTCTAACTCAGTTGCGTAGCTTGAAACGAGCTGCATCCCTAGTCTCTACCGACTTGGGATTCCTGAAAACCCCGGACAATAAGGTCCGACATACTTTGCAAGCCTTCGGATTCCAATGATGTAGGGTTTCGGAAATAATATTGCAGGGGGTATGAAACATGCATGCATTATGTCCGTAAAAACACTTACTCTTAGTTTTGCAGAAGACTGCAACACATGACATCTGGTGTTCTTCCTGTAAAGAAAGGAAAACAGAATGAGTATACGATTGATTATCTCACTGATAACCAATATATCAAGAGTCGTAGTTTAACAGAATAGCTTAGGATAGCAAGCTATAAAGGGATAGTAGGAGACACATACTTGTGTATCCTCCACTAGCAAATGATGTTACCTCCCCTCAGTATTCAATGTGAGGAGATTCCCTTATCAAAGGAATTCAAACTAAAAGGGGGTTCTCACCCCTAGGGGTAGAAAAATGTATAATTCACTGTCCGTTTTATTCTAAACACTGTGGGGTAAGGATGACTGATTTCTCAATCAGCATAATGAAGAAACACTATTCCTTCAATATAAGAGCGGCACCAGCATAAGCTCGCACAAGGGTACCCAAGATATGTTAGAAATAACTACTGTATAATCGTACTGTAGTTTTCTATTTGCAGTATGTACTATATTGCAAATTACTGGCTACTGTATAATTATATATAGTGTCATCCAGTGAATGTGCTGCCTTTATAGCAAGCATTAGACTGCACGGTCCAGCTGGCATGATGCCAACTGAACTGGGGAAAATTAAAGACATATTTGTGTATCCCACCCAACCTATTTGCTGTGGCCTCCCATACAATATTAAATCATAGAGATTCTTGATCATGGAGACTCAAGGATAAGGGCTCTGCCCTTTAAGGGTTAGGAGTGTAGTCTCCAGTCCTTAAAAATTTTAATATTGCAGGGTAATCTGAAGAGTGATTTATAATCAGAATATTGAAGAAATTAAATTCTTTCAATATGAGATTGGGTTCCACAATTACTTGGGTTGGATACTCAAGATATATTGCAAATCACTACTACTTTAATATATACAGTAGCTTTCTATTTGCAGTATATCCTATACTGTAAATATACTAACCACCTGTATAAACATATACTGTAGTTCAGCCGGTATGTCGTTGGCATAGCTAGCTTTTACCGGCACATCCAGCCTGCTAGCTAAAAGAGAGAGAGATAGCATGGAGAAAAGGCTACCTAATACTGTGTATGTATACAGTAAATATGGATGTAAAAGTCTAATTGTACTACCTTTCTCCAGAAAGAAGGTTCAAATGGAAGGGGAGAATGTAACATTCAAGCTTCCATCCAGCTACAGTACTGTCGCCAACAAGGTCCTGCCTATACCCTGCTGGCCGGCACTGCCAGCCGGCAGTATCAGTACAATTGGCGTGCTGCCGGTTGAGTCAGCACCAATCTGTGCTGGCCTGGTAGGCAGCACCCCGGCAACAGAAGCTGTTGCTAGCAGTCCAAGGGAGAACTGAAGAACCTTTGGTAAAAGAAGGGACTTCCCACTCACAGCCAACATGGCCACCAGCTGCTGGCTGGCAGCCGCCCTGGTTGCCTGACACCAGCTATCATGACTGCCGGCCGGCAGCTGTCATGGCTACCAGACAGCAGTTGTCATGACTGCCGGCCGGCAATTGTCATAGCTGCCTGCCACTTACTGGCAGTAGGACAACGCCTGAAGAGAGGGAGTCTGATCGGTCCCGGCAACCCACCAACAACGGTAATGTAGCAGGGAGCCACCAACATAAAGGGATAGAGGGGAATGGAAAAGAGGGTGCTGTAAAAGGTACAGCAGGAGCCAGCCGTTTAGTCTGTCCTGCCTCACCTAACGAAACTCTGTTCCTGTATTAGAACTATCCCATGTGGTTGAGGAATTATATTCCCTAGCCTAGGGTTATATTAATACAATAAAGAGGTTGGTAGTAAATAACATTAGGCATATACAGAATTACAATAAAAGTATACATTATACATATTTTATGCATAACATGATACAGTTAAAACAAAATTTCTAGAAAAATGTATACAAATCATAAGTCTGACCTGCAATATTTAAGCCTCTTGGGTAAGTGGAGTCAATAGCATAAGACTATTCATCCAAACATCTGTCACATGGGAATTATGACTTTTCCCCTTGACATAAATATTTCTTCGACATAAAAAGAATTACATTCGATGTTCCTGCGCAGATGGCACAAGAGAACTGGAGAAGGTAGTGAAATGATAGGTCCTACCTGCTGGCTTACATAACATCTAAACAGAGTATTATTCAACCTTACTTTCTAAGTTTTTCTGGGTCATAGACTAGCCCGATTAATACAGCACGTCCCATTTTTCTTCATTAAGTTTAAGGAGTTATACAATCTTCCATAATTTAATCTTCCAGACTGGTTCCCTGTAATTATTAGTTATTCATTTTTTTTTTTTGTATTCTTCAGAAAAATAATTCCTACCTCCGGATGATCTTTATACTAACATA
>NC_090741.1:127203021-127205521 GCF_036898095.1 Palaemon carinicauda | reverse complement strand
GTTGTGTTGATATTAATTCATATTGACTCATTAGGGGTAATTTGAATGAATTACTACCAATTTTGTCACGTGGTGGCCCGGGGAATTGGGTAAAACTCGCTGGTAAGAGACTGATGTCTCGCCAGGTAAATCCTCGGACAGCTGGTAGCGGTCAGGTTCCAATTCTTTTTATGGGCTCTCGTGACATGGTTGGTTTCGACCTGGCCTTTCATTAGAAGGGGCTAGCGTTCGATCCCAGGTATGAGGTAGAAATTTATTTCTATTTGAACACGATGTTGTGTTGATATTAATCCATATTGACTCATTAGGGGTAATTTGAATGAATTACTACCAATTGTGTCACGTGGTGGCCCGGGGAATTGGGTAAAACTCGCTGGTAAGAGACTGATGTCTCGCCAGGTAAATCCTCGGACAGCTGGTAGCGGTCAGGTTCCAATTCTTTTTATGGGCTCTCGTGACATGGTTGGTTTCGACCTGGCCTTTCATTAGAAGGGGCTAGCGTTCGATCCCAGGTATGAGGTAGAAATTTATTTCTATTTGAACACGATGTTGTGTTGATATTAATCCATATTGACTCATTAGGGGTAATTTGAATGAATTACTACCAATTGTGTCACGTGGTGGCCCGGGGAATTGGGTAAAACTCGCTGGTAAGAGACTGATGTCTCGCCAGGTAAATCCTCGGACAGCTGGTAGCGGTCAGGTTCCAATTCTTTTTATGGGCTCTCGTGACATGGTTGGTTTCGACCTGGCCTTTCATTAGAAGGGGCTAGCGTTCGATCCCAGGTATGAGGTAGAAATTTATTTCTATTTGAACACGATGTTGTGTTGATATTAATCCATATTGACTCATTAGGGGTAATTTGAATGAATTACTACCAATTGTGTCACGTGGTGGCCCGGGGAATTGGGTAAAACTCGCTGGTAAGAGACTGATGTCTCGCCAGGTAAATCCTCGGACAGCTGGTAGCGGTCAGGTTCCAATTCTTTTTATGGGCTCTCGTGACATGGTTGGTTTCGACCTGGCCTTTCATTAGAAGGGGCTAGCGTTCGATCCCAGGTATGAGGTAGAAATTTATTTCTATTTGAACACGATGTTGTGTTGATATTAATCCATATTGACTCATTAGGGGTAATTTGAATGAATTACTACCAATTGTGTCACGTGGTGGCCCGGGGAATTGGGTAAAACTCGCTGGTAAGAGACTGATGTCTCGCCAGGTAAATCCTCGGACAGCTGGTAGCGGTCAGGTTCCAATTCTTTTTATGGGCTCTCGTGACATGGTTGGTTTCGACCTGGCCTTTCATTAGAAGGGGCTAGCGTTCGATCCCAGGTATGAGGTAGAAATTTATTTCTATTTGAACACGATGTTGTGTTGATATTAATCCATATATATATATATGTATATATATATATATATATATATATATATATATATATATATATATATATATATATATATATTTATATATATATATATATATATATATATATATATATATATATATATATATATATATATATATATATATATATATATATATATATATATATGTGTGTGTGTGTGTGTGTGTTTGTGTGTGTGTATGTGTATATTCTGTATATGTTTATCAATTTTCACTTTTAATTTTATGATATTAGTTTAGTGGTATTATTGTATTATTGTCCGAAGTTCTTTGATTCACCTGTGCTTGACTAAATCTTTATTGTAAATCTATTATATGTAAATATATTTTGTCCAATAAACATTATTATTATTATTATTATTATTATTATTATTATTATTATTATTATTATTATTATTATTATTATTATTAGATCCGATGTGTATCTGACACACCTGAATAGCGTTTAAATGCAATATTAAAGTGCATAACACATTTTCATAAAAATAGAGAGAGAGAGAGAGAGAGAGAGAGAGAGAGAGAGAGAGAGAGAGAGAGAGAGAGAGAGAGAGGTAAGCAGCAACTGAAGAATGAGGAAAGAAGAATTGAAAGATAATGAAGTAGTAAATGGCAAAGTAAAAAGTATCTGTTGTGTGAATACCCAAGTAATTTTGTAAAGAATTCAGTAATCTTTTCAGAATTTGACAAGAGTCTTATATTCTTTGACCAATACCACATGAACAATATCATGCAATTATAATTATTACAACAATAGATATTGTACTTCTCCCATTTATTATAGTTAGGAACATATTTGGCTCTCTTGATACCATGCAATCACCTGACTTTTCCTTCATCAGCATTTGGAAAGAAAAACATTCACTTTCTGTTCATTTCGGTAATTCCCTTTGCAGTTTGGTACACAACACATACAAAGCCTTTCTCTTGATTCCAAAACAGTAACATTATCTCGAATACCAGGAGAAGACTGTGAAGAAAAAGAGCGTAACCCCTTTACTCACAGCCTATAGTATCAGTGTGAAAGCACTACTTATGTCATGTGGGACCCTCTTTACGCCATGTTTGTGACGTCACAGCAAAGGAACACAACAAT
>NC_090741.1:127173021-127190521 GCF_036898095.1 Palaemon carinicauda | reverse complement strand
GGAGATGTCTTCTGGGTTCATAGGAACCTGATAATACCCATTCTGGAGGCTGAGCGTGGAGAACACCTTCTCTTTGTGCAGGTAGGAGGTCATGTCGGCAATGTTTGTGAGGGGGTAGTGATCCAGTTCTGTTTGCATGTTCAGGCGCCTGTAATACTCGCAGGGATGGAGGGAGCCGTCTTCCTCCAGAACGATGTGTAAGGGTGACAATCATGAGCTAGAGGCCTTTTGGCGAAGGCCCATATCCTCTGTACCAACCGTGTTTCACATAATTGTACATAGTTCCTTTTGTATTTATTATGCTTGTATCTTCGCTCTTCCCTCGCACTAAAACGAACATGAAAATTCATGTCTGTTTTTTCCTCTGTAATATTGTCTGTCTTGTGAACTTGTTATGTCCTGTTGCCTTGAGGTTTTGTATATAAGGAGAGTGTTCCACAATAATATAACTCAGTCGTTTCCAATCTGCCTTTGAGTTCACACCCTTACTCGGCGCCGTCACATTGGTGACCCCGTAAGTCGACTCGCTCCCACTGCCTTCCACCCCCACCTCCCTCGCCCCTCCATCGTTGGTACTATGACGGAGACGGACTCTACAGTTTCTACTACAGCAGTTGGTGATGCGGCCGCCCCATTGAAACTTTCACCGTTCGCCAGCGGAGAAACGTTTGCTTGGTTTCAACGCGCTGAAGTCCACTTTCGTATCAGGGGCGTGACTCGCTCAACCACCAAAGCGGATTATGTTCTCGCGGCGATACCCGAGGACACCTTCCCAGAAATATCCGATTGGCTTTGTGAACAAGGAGACACCCCAATAGCGTATGACGCCCTCAAAACATACCTTCTGCAGCAGTACTCGCTGTCGCCAGCCGCCCGTATAGCAAAGCTTTTTTAGCTCTCGCAACAACCGTTGGGGGACCAAAGGGCTTCGCTTGCCCTCAGGGAAGTGACCAGTATCGCTCGCCTTCAACCTGCCGCACACGGCTCTCCTCGTGAAGTGAACCTACTCCGTGCCCTTTGGATACGCCGTTTACCTGAACCTGTACGCGCTGCCATACCCGATGTCGATAGTTTACCCATAAAGGACTTGATGACCAAAGCCGACGCCCTTATGGACAGCTACTTCAAGACCTCCATCAACGCCTCCACCCCTGACGACGAGGATGCCTATTCAACATCAACCGAAGCTGACATGAATGCTGTAGGATATACACGCCTACCCCGCGACAAAGCCGCCCACCACCCACCAATCGCTCGCGCCCCAACGAACGCCTTCTACAGCCACTTACTACCTCCCATCCGCCGCAGTTTTAATATTACCACTTCAGATTCGGGTCAACCGCGAAGAAATGTGCCAAAGATTGTCAGTGGCCAAAAAATGTGTAAGTAGGCCATCGCTTGTGGCGGTGGCCTCCCATGTTTCTAATCTTTTCTTTTTATGGGATGCAGGAACGGGCGTGCAATTTTTGGTAGACACGGGTGCTTGTCGTTCTCTTTTGCCAAGGAAACTCTTCAAGGCACAACGTAATCTGGCTACATCTGCCAACGTCCGCTTGGTAGCTGCCAACGGATCTGCGATACCCACCTACGGTTACGAGAACCTCACATTATCGTTCGGAAACGGTAAATTCAATTGGAAGTTTCTCGTTGCTGACGTCACAATGCCAATCCTCAGTGCGGATTTCCTCTCTCATTTCCACCTTCTGGTCGATGTCGCCCACCGACGATTGGTCAAAGCAGACTCGTACTTGTCGACACCTCTTCAACCCGCCCCCTCTAACCTCGCTCTCCACATCAGCGCACCCACGGATGCCTACGCCCACCTCCTCACGTCGTACCCGGAAGTTTTCCGTCCAGAACTTCGCCAAACGCCCACGGTCCCTGCCAAGCACGGTATTTATCACCATATCAAGACGACGGGACCCCCAGTCTTCGCAAAATTCAGACGTCTGGCACCGGAACAATTGGCCGCCGCCAAACAGACGTTCGCTGAAATGGAGAAAATGGGCCTTTGCCAAAAAGCCTCCAGCCCATGGTCGTCACCCTTACACATCGTTCTGAAGAAAGACGGCTCCCTCCGTCCGTGCGGGGATTACAGGCGCCTGAACATGCAAACAGAACCGGATCACTACCCCCTCCCAAACATTGCCGATGTAACCTCCTACCTGCACAAAGCGAAGGTTTTCTCTACGCTCGACCTCCTGAAGGGGTATTATCAGGTGCCTATGAACCCAGAAGACATCCCCAAGACCGCCATCACCACTCCGTTTGGCACATACACCTTCAATTACTACTGTTTTGGCCTTCGTTCTTCTGGGGCAACGTTTCAACGTCTCATGGATGGCATCTTAGGGAACCTCCCTTTCTGTGTATGTTATGTGGACGACATACTTGTGTTCTCCTCCTCAAAAGAGGAACACCTCCGTCACCTGCGCATCGTGCTCGACCGCCTGCAACAAAACGGCCTTGTAGTCCGGTACGACAAGTGTACCTTTGGCGCCAACGAAGTGTCGTTCTTAGGGCACCGTATCACTCCTGAAGGAGTCCATCCCCTCCCTGAGAAGGTAGCAGCCGTTCAGAATTTCCCAGCGCCCTCGACCGTCAAAGCTCTGCAGGAATTCTTGGGCATGATCAACTATTATCACTTTTTTCTGCCAGCCATTGCCGCCACTCTTGCTCCCCTCTACGCCTCCCTCAAGGGTAGGCCAAAGGACCTGAAGTGGGGTCCCCTTCAAGAAGCAGCCTTCTGCAATGCAAAGAAGGCCCTATCAACTGCTGCGGCTCTCACTTTTCCTATCCCACACGCCCCTCTCCTTCTCTCCACCGATGCCAGCGACGTCGCTATTGGTGCAGTACTCTAGCAGGTGGTCAAAGGCTCGCCCCACCCATTGGCCTTCTTCAGCAGAAAACTGTCCAAGGCAGAATCGGGTTATTCTACCTTCGATCGAGAATTGCTGGCGGTGCACTTGGCTGTCCATCACTTTCGCCATTTCTTAGAAGGTACGCCCTTCGTCATTCGCACAGACCACATGCCTCTGGTGCACGCCTTCACTCGACAGTCTGACGCCTGGTCCGCCCGTCAACCCCGACATCTCTCCGCCGTGGCTGAATACAATTGCACCCTCCAATACGTCCCTGGGAAAATGAATCCCATTGCCGATGCCCTGTCAAGAAACACGTTGGCTGCCGTTCAACTGGGACTGGATTACAACGCCCTGGCTGAAGCCCAACGACAGGATCCAGAGTATCAAGCTTGTAGGACATCCTGCACGTCCCTCCGTTGGGAAGATTTTCCCCTCGAAGACTCCAACACCACTCTCCTCTGGGACGTCAGTACTGGTAGACCGCGACCTTGGATTCCTGCTCCCATGCACCGACAGGTGTTTGATTTCATCCACGGCCTTTCACATCCCTCGTGCCGTTCTACTGCACAGCTGCTGAAGGCCAAGTTCATTTGGCACTGCATTTCTAAGGATGCTAAGGATTGGGTCCGCCCCTGTACTTCTTGCCAAACTTCCAAAGTACATCGACACACGGATTCAGGAGTGGGCACCTTTCCTCAACCTCAGCGTCGTTTCGCACACATTCACGTCGACGTTGTAGGCCCCCTACCCAAATCACAAGGACATCGTTACCTGTTTACCGTCATCGACCGCTCCACTCGTTGGCCTGAAGCCATTCCCATGGAAACTGCAACGTCCGCCTCATGTACATCTGCCTTACTCTCTGGATGGATTGTAAGATTCGGTATCCCTGAGCATATTACTTCTGATAGGGGAACCACTTTCACCTCTCAATTTTGGACGTCATTAGCGAATCTCCTGGGCATCACCCTACATCAGACAACAGCCTACAACCCCGCTGCCATTGAAATGGTTGAACGTTTTCATCGCACCCTCAAAGCAGCTTTGATGTCCCGCTGCAAGGATTGCAACTGGCTTACTCAGCTTCCCTGGGTCCTCCTTGGACTAAGGACCACTCCTAAAGACGCCCTCGACGTCTTGGCAGCCGAAATGGTGTATGGCGACCCGTTGGTCGTCCCTGCCGAATTTTTTCCTTCCACAACCTCCTCCGACGATCTCCAGCACATATGTCACGTCGTGGGAAAATTTACTCCGTGCCGCCAGACTTACAAGCCCCCAGCGAAGCATCACATGCCAACGGACTTGCACTCTGCAACGCACGTCTTCCTGCGCAACGACACCACCAAGCCACCACTAACGCCCCCTTACACGGGCCCTTTCCTTGTGATCCGACGCAGTCCGAAAGCATTCCTCCTCAACATTCGGGGCAAAGAAGGATGGGTCTCCATTGATCGTCTAAAACCTGCTTATCTTCTGCCAGATGACCCGCCTACAGTTCGCCTCCCTAGATCAGGGCGCCCTATTTAACATGTACAGTATGTCATTTTTAGGGGGGAGCCATGTACCAACCGTGTTTCACACAATTGTACATAATTCCTTTTGTATATATTATGCTTGTATCTTCGCTCTTCCCTCTCACTAAAACAAACATGAAAATTCATGTCTGGTTTACCCTCTGTAATATTGTCTGTCTTGTGAACTTGTTATGTCCTGTTGCCTTGAGGTTTTGTATATAAGGAGAGTGTTCCACAATAATATAACTCAGTCGTTTCCAATCTGCCTTTGAGTTCACACCCTTACTCGGCGCCGTCACACCTCCATTTCGGCAAACGTCTGTTTGGCGGCTGCCAGTCATTTCGGTGCCAGATGTCTGAATTTTGCAAAGACTGGGGTCCCGTTTTCTTGATATGGTTTTAAAAGCATTGAGACGTAATGGTATGAAAATAAGTTCGTCAAGGTCGAAGTTTTAGGTCTCATAATAACCCCAGAAGGTATCCAACCCTGCTCCAGTAACGTAGCGGCTATTAGAAATATCCCCAGGCAACGTAATCCTAAGGAAGTAGCTTGGTTCCTTAGGGTCGCTGGGTATTACTATAAATTCATATGAGGTTTTGGAGAGATAGCAAGACCCTAAGATGCTTTAAAGAAACAAAAAGTAATAAATTGGGTAGTGGAAAAAGAAAGGGCCTTTAACCATTTGAAAGCTGCCTTAACTAGCACTGACTTACTCGCATATCGTAGATTTGATTGCCCGTTTTTAGTGACAACATATGCGATTAGTTTGGCTATTGGTGGCACAGTTTCCCAACAAGATGATAAAGGTAGAGAGCAATCCCTGTGTTCAGCTTCCAGGGCATTAAAAGGGGCGGAAAAGAATTATAGTACATTCAATTGAGAAGCTTTGGCTATACTTTGGGTTGTAGAGAGCCATCGGTTCTTTTAACAGGTCAGTCGGGCAAATAATAATAATATTCATAAGGTTTTAGAAGCATTGAGACGTAATGGTATGAAAATAAATTTGTCAAGGTGCAAATTATTCTGTAAACATGTGGAATTTTTAGGTCATATGATAACTCCAGAAGGTATCCAACCCTGCTCCAGTAAAGTAGCAGCTATTAGAGATATCCCCAGGCCACATAACCCTAAGGGAGTAGCTGGGTTCCTTGGGGTCACTGGGTATTACCATAAATTCATAAGAGGTTTTGGAGAGACAGCGAGACCCTTAGATGCTTTAAGGAAACAAAAAGTAATAATTTGGGGAGTGTAAGAAGAAAGGGCCTTCAACCATTTGAAAGCTGCCTTCACTAGCAATGACTTACTCGCATATCCTAGATTTGATCACCCCTTTTTTTGCGACAACAGATGCGATTAGCTTGCCTATTGGTGGCATAGTTTCCCAACGAGATGATAAAGGTAGAGAACAATCACTGTGTTTTGCCTCCAGGGCATTAAAATGGGCGGAAAAGAATTATAGTAAATTAGATCGAGAAGCTTTGGCTATTCTTTGGGTTCTAGAGAGCCATCGGTTCTTTTAATAGGTCAGTCGGTTGAGTTGCGGAGTGATCATTTCCCCTTATGTGACCTCTTTTACAAAGGAGATTTGACCTCTTGATAAGTAAGATGGATTGAAAGATTGTTAGAGTTTAATATAAAGGGTTTTCACCACATACAAGGTGCAGTAATAGGAGTAACAACTTGGGCACAAAAGAGGAACGAAGAACGTAACCAAAATATTGAAGACCCCCATCAAAATAGAGAAAATAGAGAACAGGGTGTGAATTCACCCGAGGAACAATGAGAAAACGGGCTGAGAGAGAGAAAGAGATTTGAGCAGTGAAGATGAATGTATATGCGCGGCCGAGGACATGACCAGGGGTGTCCAGAATGAATGCCCTGATGATGAAGGTTTGATTGACTCGGGATGTTGGGACATGAAAGAAGTCCGAGAGGGACAGAAAAAAGAAGAATGAATGAAAAGAGTCCAAGTAGGGATTAAAGGGGAATTGGAGAGTTGTCCGTCATTTCTGAATGTACCTTGTGAGAATTTTTTTAAAGAAAATGATATCTTATATTGTGCTTAAGAGAAGAGGGTAGGGGAATTTTGTGCACGGGTACTTCTTCCTCCCTCTTTAATTATTCGAGCCATTCAAATTGTACATGCAAGTCCGTATGCAGGGCATTTAGGAATTGATAGAACATTAAGGATAGTACGTGAATCCTTCTTTTGGTTAGGAATGAAAAAATCTATAGAGAATTATATAAAATGTTATCATGCTTATAACTGTTTCAAAGAACATAAAAACACTGTGCCAGAAGCCAGAAACTGGCCTGTGATTCAAATTTTATATGGTGCATATGGATTTGGTAAGACCATCTCCTACTGGTTTAACATAAAAGTATATATGTGTATTTGTGGATGCGTTTGCTCGGTACACTCATACTTACACATTTTTATGTAAATCAACAAATTCATTAACCCAGGCACTCTGCTCTTTCATTACTAGGTTTGGTTGCCCGAAAATTTTGATAAGTGATAATGGTCTTGAGTTTATAAATTAGGTGGTCGAAGCAGTCACAGACTTGATGAAAACTGAACACTTTTCAGTGACCGCAAATAGGCCTTCATCTGACCTAGCCTTGAACATTGCATATAATGAATCGCTCAGGGACACACCTTTCTTTTGAGTGTATGAACAGGATCCTGTATTACCATATACGGTCCTGATTAAATGGCAACAATTGCCAAATTATTCAACTGAGCAATACCGTGTATATTTATTAAATCTATGGAGGAGAGTAATGAAAACCACTGAAAGGTTTTTGAAAAGAGCTAATTAAAAACGCTGCTCTAAGTATGATGATCGGTTCAAAACCACACTCCTGAAAGTATTTGTGGGCAATCGTGTGTATTTGATATGATTACAACCTAGGAAACACAACAGTGTCAATAACCTTAGATGTCAGGATGCCCGAAAACTTCAAATCAATCAATGTAGGAAACATGAACTAGAGCCAGCGTATTTGGGTCCGTACTGAGTAAAAATAGTTAAATCTAACACTGTAGTGATACAAAGCATTATTAATGGCACAGTGTTTGAACACCATCAGGCACACATTCATGTGGTGCCTGAAGAGGTAGTTTTCAAAAGTGTCAATCAGAGTATACCTCCTTACCCATGCATACGTGTCATTCCTCGAGTTAATGAGTAGATTTTGTTTTTCCTTCACTGTTGTTGTTGTCTGAACAGATCTCATTTCTTCTTTTGAGGTCTTTTAAATAAACCTGATGATAACAATGTGCTCTTATGTTGATGCATAATGTATACGTAAAGTGTTGTGGTAATTTTGCTGAGTGTGGCAATACATATGATATACTGCTGAGTGAACCTAAAAACAATCAGAGGTTAAATAGGTCAGGTGAAATTCGTCAGGCGGAGGCTGTACTATTCATGTATTTATATGATTCCCGGTTGCTGGGGCCAGGTGGGTTACCGAATGGCAAGTGGCTGTGAGATTTGAGTTCAGCCTTGAGGATAGGCAGTGTTAGAGAATGTGTAGATGTGAATACCTTATATGTAATATCATAAGAGAAGGAAGGGAAGATGAATGATTTTCTCGGGAAAATGGCTAGTGGCCACCAGTTCATTGTTGCAACTTCAAGTGTAGTAGTGATTTTAAAAAATGGCGAAACGGTGGTGGTGAGTTGTGTTGGGAAATTGTGCCGTAAACCCGGACAAGTAAAATTGAGGGATGAAGGAATATCTATTCCTACCCCTGTCCTGACCAATAAGCCCGTATTGCCTGCAACCAGAAGGAGGTTATTGATGAGGTTGTGTAATACTAATGTTGATAATATTTTTTCTCACTTTGGGTGTTCTGTATTTTAGTTGCAAAGGTCATAAGAAGAAATGAGTTGAATTATTTATATTGTATTGTGTACATTTTTCATTTTTCATTTGTTTTGTGGAAGACGTGGTATTTTTGGGTTTGATTTCTATATATATACATATATGTATATTTTATGTTGCATTTCTGTTTAGTACATGCCATACCTAATCCAGGTTGGAGTGTCCTCTATATATCATAGACCAGAAAGGGCGATTGCGCACCTCCTCCTGGAGTGAGAAGCTTGGGTGAGGGGAGTTATGTCCTAATTCTTGCATGAAGATATGTGTTGTATGTCAAAGTAAATGAACTCTATAATCTTGAGAACTCTACAAAACCTAATTATTCAGCATGATGTTTTAGCAAGATTTTTTAGCAAGATTTCATCTTGCTTGCGAGGGGAATTAGTTGCCTTTGTGCGGTGCATTCAAGTAGACAATGCGCTCGCCCCAGAGTGTCGGTTGTACTGTGTACTCACGAACATTTTGTAATAAAGAGAAAAAACCCATGTTCCAATGTCTTGTTATCCATGGACATGGGCCATATATATATATATATATATATATATATATATATATATATATATATATATATATATATATATATATATATATATATATATATATATATATATATTAGTGTGCTACTTTTATAAGCACACATTGAGTATGTGTTGTTTAAGATGTTAAGTTGGGATAACGAAGTTCATCTTTTTAGCTTTAAAAAAGTATTTATTCTCTAAAAACAACAGAGTTAAACATCTCCTTCATAGGAGTGGAGCTGGTTAGGTCGGATGACCAATACAGGTGAAGTATAGATATGAACTGCTTAAATTATCGATATCACAGATATCATATGCTTAGTTGTCGTAGCATTTAAACACAATATGGAAACTGTTACATTCTTTCTCGGAAGACACCTGCATCCGGTGACGACACAATCTTTCACACACTGATGCATTGGTGTTGACGTTTCAGAAAAATGTTGCATTGCCGAGGCTGCATAGTGCATCCTGTTTATGATTTTACATGACTACAGCAAATCTCACGCTAGCATCTTCATCCAAAATGACATATTACGTCATGTGTTTTAAACATGTAATAACAAACTATTTCATTTATTACATTAGCTCGGCCAGCTATCTCAATTTTTTCAAAAAAATTTAACAACAAGCCAAAACATGTTTACTAGGTGTGACTGGACATATGTATTATTCTTTGTTTAACTTTAGCCATAAGCAAATGAGGACGAATGTCCAAATAGGAACATCAAAAAATAATAACAATAATGCATATGAAAAGATATTACCAAAGCAAAAAAAAATGCATGATAAATAAAGATAATATATATGGTACATTGCTAGCAAATGATTATATGGTACCAAAAAAAATACTGATATACATATGATTTGGTAACTTGTTAAAGAATAATTGTTACCTTTGTCAGAAACATAGATTAACACAATACGGTAACTAATAAAAATATTTGTTACCTTGGTAAAGATTCATTTTTTTAGTGCACAAACACAAATTCCTGGTACGTACACGTACCACGGTTTCGTACATATATATATATATATATATATATATATATATATATATATATATATATATATATATATATATATATATATATATATATATATATATATATATATATATATATATATATATATATATATATATATATATATATATATATATATATATATATGTATATATATATATATATATATATATATATATATATATATATATATATATATATATATATATATAAGCTGATATATTTTATTAGATGCCCATAGATTCTGTTAATTTTATTTATTTTTTTTTTCTCTTTTCTTTTTAACATTCCGGCTTATATATTCTATTAGATGCCGAGAGAAAAAATGATTTATATTTTTTTTAAATGTTTTTTAAAATGTATTTTTAGCCATGCAAAGTTCAAAAATTTCCTCATTTACATATTACTAGCGTACTAACAGCTTTTCTTACAAACTCAATTTCCAAACATTTTACTCCTTTAGCGAATGAGGTGGCCACTTCAAACGGCTTTAAACTGAATTAAATAAGGAGTTTTGTCTGGACATGGCGAAACGTTCTGTTTTAGCTTCCTGCTGTACCGTAACCTACGCCAAACAAGGATGTTAACGGCGATAAATATCATCACCGTGATGCCTAATCCTGCTAGTAGTATGGGGTGAAGAATTTCCTTATAAGTCGGTGACAGGTGGTCCATCTCGGTCAATTTCATCAACCGCTTGTCAACTTGTTGATTGTACGGGAGAGGTAGTGCTGGCATTGTAGATGTCCACGTGAAGTTCGCGAAGTAAGCTCGTTCTCTGATGAGTGTCCTTAGACCAGTCACCATGGAATTAGGGGAAGTCCCGATACAACCATCTGCTGCAACAAAGATGTGGGCAAATAACGTGGATCTGTCAGGGCATGATACATTGAAGCCGTCCTTGTCGTATCATATTCACGAGCCATTGTTCAGTCTGCAATTGAAAGGGATAAAGCTAATCCAGACAATTTTCACTTGTATGGGAGAGAGCACCTTCTAGCACTATACCTAACTCGCATGAATCCATTAAGTTTTTATGGAATTCAAATGAGTCAGCTGTACATATTTTTCTATCCATTGCGTCTGAACAGTGAGTTAATTGATTTAAGTCTTTAATGACCGTATATGTTTCCTTGTCTGGGGAAATCAATACGTGTCCTGTCAAATTGGATATTACTGGATTTGAGTGATTTGTCATGGCATCAGAAGAATCAAAGGGAATTGTAATCCTAATCTTGTTATTATCAACGCTTAATGTAATTAGGCTGTAATAAAATTCTAACCTACGATCGCCTAACAAAGGAACATAGCCTAGTTTATCCCTTCCGTTCTCCAGAATTAACTTTAAGTAATTTATAGGCAACAAATGGGGCGACAGTACACCTTTAGTTGCTAACGTGATAGCTTCTACATAATCCTTGGATTTCTCAATGAAATGTGCAATTCTGTTATGTATGTGATCTATCTTTGAATCATAATACGTTAACATTGCCAACAAATCCTGTAATTCCATAATCTGAATGATATTATTTGAATGTTCATTTACTAAATCCATAATTTGATTGATTGAAGCTAACTGATTCCTTAGTTCTGACATAATCAATTCATCTTCATGAGTCAAGAACTCAATTTTCTTATTTTGATTACTAATCTTAAGACGATTGGAAATTCCTAAACCTAAACTTGCAACAGACCCAAAGATGTTAATTGCAGCATAAATAAACGGATTTCGTCTTTCTTTATGTTCGTGTCGTACAGTCCACATCAAAAGGTCATAAGACAAAGATCCTGTCTCGTAAGTCTTATTTTTCAAGTCATCAGATAGCATCTCTGCAACTTTTAATGTTGATCCAAGCAAACTCTCTGTAGTCAAATGAAAATGTCTTCTATGCAACTCATCCAATGAGGCAGAAAACCTTGAAATGGCGGTTCTTAAGCTAATGACATCATTCTCTTGAAGAAAAATTGCTTGCATATTCACTTCTACAACTACGTTGCTCGATGTAATAAAAACGTCTTCTTGTCTTTCAACTATAGT
The DNA here is from genome assembly GCF_036898095.1 of Palaemon carinicauda. Classification (NCBI taxonomy): domain Eukaryota; kingdom Metazoa; phylum Arthropoda; class Malacostraca; order Decapoda; family Palaemonidae; genus Palaemon; species Palaemon carinicauda. Next base: position 127,178,668 of record NC_090741.1, on the reverse strand, counting down.
GCCATATTTAAAATCTATACTTTTAGTTTTAGAGCTCATCCGACACGAGAAAAATGTCTGAGCGAACAATATCACTCCCAACAACAACAAAATTCATCTTGGAAACCTGTAACGAGAAAAATATATGTAATTACTCCTGTATTAAGAAGAAAACTTTTAATCACATAAAATAAAAAAAAATTTTCCCTCACTTCTTTCCCTCTCTTTTCTTTTTTTTTTTTTTTTTTTTTTAATTTCTTATGTGAGCCAATGGTACTATTCTCTCATCCGTGGGTTGGGATACGTTTTGAACTCTAAACCTATTGGCCGTTAATGTTTCCAAAATGTTAAATGGGCCTTCAAACTTAGGTGTTAGTTTATAATTGAGTCCTTTACGCACATTGATTTGTATATAAACGTTATCACCCACGGTATATGTTTTAGTTGGCTTCGCTATTTTATCATGATTCCTTTTCATTATGATTTGTGATTCTTCTAAATTCTTTCGAAGGATATCATATTTGATATTTGCTTTCCCAGGTAAATACCCGATTCTTGCGCCAAAATCTTGAATGATCAAATGCCACCGAGTTCGTTTAGGGCTGTGGTTGAAGCCTTTAAAGAACTCTGTTAGTGGTTTATGGTCAGTAAGAACGTTAACGAGATAACCGTAAATTATGAACTTAATATGCACTAGTGAATTAACAATAGCTAGCCCTTCCTTGTCTATTACTGCATACTTACTTTCGGAAGTTCTCAATTTTCGAGAATAGAAAGCTATCGGGAAAAATTGTTGATCATATTGCTGAAGCAATACCCCTCCTACTCCTAAGTTTGAGGCATCTGTTGCAATGAAGAATTCCTTACCGAAGTCAGGAAATTTTAAGATAGGAGAACTACACAGTTCATCTTTCAAGGTATTAAACGCCTGTTGATGTTGCTCAGACCATATGAAATCTACGCCCTTCTTCGTAAGATCAGTTAAAAGAGCGGCTATTATTGAATAGTTGCGTATAAAACGCCTGTAATATCCACTACAACCCAGAGATTGCTGTATTCCCTTGACATTAGTAGGTATGGGAAAATTACGTATAGCCGACACCTTATCATGGACTACTTTAAGACCTTGGCTTGACACCATGAAACCCAAATATATTAATTCTGTTTTGAAAAATTCACACTTACTAGTCTTTACCCTTAAGTTATGTTGTCTTAATCTCTGTAGTACTAGTTCTAACTTACGTAGATGTTCTTCTAAGGTTTTGGAAAAGATTACAAGATCATCCATATTGGCATGCAATATATCCCCTAACAAGTCTCCAAACACTATGTTAATCATTCTTGTAAAGGTTATAGGAGCACAACGTAAACCAAAAGGCATCCGTAAAAATTCATAATGACCCCTGGCTGTGCTGAAGGCTGTGTATGGGATACTATCTTCTGCTAATGATATTTGGTGAAAGCCTTTAAGTAAGTCCAAACTGGTAAAATATTTATTCTGACCTAACAAAGACAAAATATCGTCAGTACATGGCACTGGGAATCGATCAGGGATCGTCTCCTCGTTTAGACGACGGAAGTCGACGCAGATACGCCATGTTCGATCTTTTTTCGGTACAACTATTAAAGGAAAATTATAAGGGCTGTTTGATTTCCTAATGACTCCTTCTTCCAGGATTTTACCTACTTCATCATTTATTTCATTCTGGAATTTCATAGGGAGTCTGTACGAGGGTACATAGATAATTTTCTGCTTGTCCTTTAACCTTATTTGATGCTCGATCACATCTGTTTTTCCTAAGGATCCATCCGTAGTGGAAAAAACATCATGATATTTAGTTAAAAGTCCAAAAATTTGCTGCTGAATTTCTTCGTCTTGAATGTCTTTATTGATTATATTTTTAATAGATCGCAAAAGGGATTCATCCGCAACTGATTGTGAGTGATTGATTTCAGCAATGGTAAGAATACGATGTTTATAAACTTCTACATCCAAGATATGTTGATTTTTGTGAAGTACTAAAGTGTTATTTAAATGATTACAGACTTCAATATTTCATTGTTGATGTGAGCCTACTGTATAAATAGCTTGTGTGACAGACAATCCGTTAGTTTTCAAAGTGTCGGAAAGGATTAATATTTCAGATCCCGGTAATGTTTTCTTTATTTGCACTATTAAATTCGAAGGTATGTTTGGCTCGATAGATTGCGTGCAAGATGATATTACAGGTGAACGAGAATTCTGCTGGGTCGCGTATATTATTTCTTTATTAGTGAGACAGGTTATTGGTTCTTCAACGTACGTTACGGTTATATTTGTCGTCTCCTTTTTATCCAAAACTGATTTTAAGGTATTAGAAGACTTAGAGAATTTCCCTCTGATATACACGCCGTGCTTGGCCGGGGCTAAGATAATTAGATGGGTATCCTATAATTACAGCTGGATACATATCAATGTTTTGTACAACAACAAATGTATCCGCAAACGTGCGTTTACCGACTTTGAATTGAACATGAGTTATGCCTATGACATTTAATTCATTATTTCCTATACCCGAGAGTCTAACTACGGATTTTTCAATCGGAAAGTTCGAAAACAACAAATGATGTGTCTTCAAATCCATGATATTACGTGGACTACCAGAGTCAAAAAATAACGTAAAGGATTTGTGTTCTAAATTTACAGCATATAAGGTTGGTCGTAACTCATTTTGGCTTATTATCGTATGAATTCGTTGCAAATCTACGGGAGCATGCACTGTTTTATTTAATTCAACCGTGTGTTTCATAGGAAAATCTATTGTCTCACAATTATCTGATAAAACATTAAATTGATTATTCAATACTATTGATGTTGACATGAATGACCTTGACCCAACATCACTCTCTTCCCCTCTGGAGTTAACTATGTGGTATTTGCTTTGCTCTGCACATTCTGAAAATTAGTCTGAGCTTGCAAGGTCTGGTTTAACGACCCAGGCTCAGCGATATTCGAAGAAGTGTTTGTTTGCTTTGGACTCTGAACTGCATTGACATTTGGTTGTTTCTTCTTATTGTTAAAATGAGGATTTTTCTTTTTATTTCCATATGGAACTGACTGTGGAATTGAATGTGTATTTCTGGGATTCTGTTGTGTCTTACGCGAGTAACATTGATTGTATGAATGTGTCGAACTATTATGAATTGAGTAGAATTTCGTTCTGCAGTCCGCGCTTAAGTGACCTTGACGTTTGCAATTATAACACGTCATTCCCGCTACTTGACTATTAACTACGTTCACTGTTTGTGGCTTTGTTTCATTCTTTGCAAAAACTTGAGTTAACACGGGATCGAGATCTGGACACTTAGACATGTGTTTTTTTATCTGTTTATACACATCCAATTCCGTACTTGCAGGTGTTAACTTTTTATCAAAACACCGCACTAAAGCTTCAGGCAATATAAGTGTCATGCAAGTTAAATACATTAATCGTAAAAAATCTTTCACGGAGATGTTATCTCTAGTAACCCAAGTGGAATTACCTAAAATGTCCTGATATTCATTAAGCCTATCAGCTATGAGAGCTGCTCTCTCAATAACATTAAGCCGATTCATAGTGGCTTGATTAAGTGTATTTCTTAACGTTAATACTACATCCAAGGCTTCTTCACCCCCATAGACCGCGCGTAACCTAACTTTGAAATCATCCCAGGTAACTGCTTCTTGAAATGAAACACCTCTTAAATACGCACTCGCATCCCCCTTAGAAAAATCTATAAAACTTTTAGCTTCTTGTAATTGTACAAAAGGGTCTACGATTTGTTTGGCATTTAAATGGGCATCGACGGATGAAATCCATGACTCCACATTTTGTGGCAAGAACCCATTGACTCGACCCTCAAAAGGAGGGATTGCTGACCTGGCATTTACAAGCGTCACAATTGGAGGAGGATTAGTCTGGCCTACGCCACTAGGTCCAGGGGTGGGGCTCACAGGGGGAGTCATGACTGCTGTATTTCTTTTCCTATCTCTTCGACCCCTTGCAATTCTATCAAAATATCTATATGAATACAGACGTCCACTGCGTAAACGCATATGTATAATGAAATTCCCCAAACAATGTTACTAATCCCAAGACATTTCCCGAGAATTTCTGAAAAAAAAACCGAACACAAAGATATTTCCGGTAAATTTCTGAAAGAAAAAGGAATTAGCACAAAGAGAGAAAAAATTCTAGATGAGAATTCGGAGTTGAACACAGTTTCCTTTAATGAAAGGAAAATAAAAGATTAGCAAACCACTCACCCCAGTAATAATCGACTAACGACTCGTGATAACTACACTTCAATGCCCAAACTGGAATGAATTTAAAAATTTGTACTTAGCTTATATATGGTTCTGTGTGATGTCGACACATCCTCTCTCTCTCTCCTGATGTTTTGTTAGCGATGTATCGTTCGAGTTTCCGTTGAATGTAGTGCTTCCTGGATATGTTTTGTAAACGTTGAACGTCAGTCCTTGGGTTTCCTAGGATGTTGATTGAAGATCCAGTTCATCAGTTTGTATGTATAACATTCATGAAATGTTATAGATTTCGATGGACTATGTTACTTAGTCAAAATTGTAGATACATGTAGATAACGTTGAGTTCTTGAAGATCTTTCTCTGGTTTTTACAGCTTTATTTTGATGTCTTGAAGATCTTCCTCTAATTCTAAGAGTTTATTATTATAATTACTTGGAGATGTTTCTCTGATTCGTAGAGTTAACCGCTGCCACCATTTATTAGTGTGCTACTTTTATAAGCACACATTGAGTATGTGTTGTTTAAGATGTTAAGTTTGGATAACGAAGTTCATCTTATTAGCTTTAAAAAGTATTTATTCTCTAAAAACAACAGAGTTAAACATCTCCATCATAGGAGTGGAGCTGGTTTGGTCGGATGACCAATTCAGGTGAAGTATAGATATGACCTGCTTAAATTATCGATATCACAGATATCGTATGCTTAGTTGTCGTAGCATTTAAACACAATATGGAAACTGTTACATTCTTTCTCGGAAGACACCTGCATCCGGTGACGACACAATCTTTCACACACTGATGCATTGGTGTTGACGTTTCAGAAAAATGTTGCATTGCCGAGGCTGCATAGTGCATCCTGTTTATGATTTTACATGACTACAGCAAATCTCACGCTAGCATCTTCATCCAAAATGACATATTACGTCATGTGTTTTAAACATGTAATAACAAACTATTTCATTTAATACATATATATATATATATATATATATATATATATATATATGTGTGTGTGTGTATATATATATATATATATATATATATATATATATATATATATATATATATATATATATATATATATATATATATATATATATATATATATGTGTGTGTGTGTGTGTATATATATATATATATATATATATATATATATATATATATATATATGTGTGTGTGTGTATATATATATATATATATATATATATATATATATATATATATATATATATATATATATATATATATATATATATATATATATATATATATATGTGTTTGTCTGTGTGTGCGTGAGTATGCTTGTGTGTGTATGAGTGTGAGTGTGCTTACACATATAAATGAAAGTAAAACATAAAATTGGTTTTATTTTTTTTTCTCCAAA
>NC_090741.1:127160521-127165521 GCF_036898095.1 Palaemon carinicauda | reverse complement strand
ACTAAGGTCAGGAATCAGTCAACGATAAATTAGGTTGGTGTTAACGTTAATGTTATTTTTCTTTCTCATGCAATATAGAGAAGTTACCTTGGAAGTCACCTCGTCAATTAATACGATTCATACAAATAAGAGCTTGCTTAAAGATCAATCTTAAAAACTAATATGATATGAGCAGGTAAAACGTATTTTTAACAATACACTTTTCCAATGGAGATTTTGTTCTAATTGCTAAGTTTCCTGAATGGGAATATTACACATGATTTTAGTGGATAATGCCATTCATAAACGGAGTATCTTTTAGTATAAACTTACGGAATACAGTATGTTGTATGAATTTTAAAAGAGACTTGTACTTACTCCTGAAGGTGTAATTAATACGGAGTATGCTGTAAACTTTTCTGTAAACACAATTATGTTATGGTTTGTTCTTTGACTTCTTATTACCACAGTTTTCCTTACATAATTGGTGTGGTAGGTTGATGCACTCTCTCTAAAATTTTCTATCAAATGCATCCTCTTTAACCAAACCTCTTTTCCCTAGATTATCCTTCAACTTATCTCGCCATCTAATTCTATGCCTCCCTCTCGATCTATAACAGGTTTATCCCAAGTGCCCCTTACTCCATCTCTACTAATCATTCCCAACACGTCCCCATCTAGTCATGACACTCATATCACCTCTGCAATTTTTAATACTGCTATTCTCACTGTTTTATAACTTTCCAATCTTTTGTGCAGTGATATTTCCTTAATCCACCTCAACATTTTCATTTCTGTTCTCTTGAGCTTTGCTTTCTCTTTACGACTTACAACACCAATTTACGATCAATCCATCAACACTGGTCTTAATGATTTGCTATAGATCTTGACTTCCAGTGTGATTTGTCTTTTCTTATCACATACCACTCCCGCTATATCCCTTCACTTACCCCCGAATGCTTTAATCTTATTCTGAACATCAGCCTCAGATATGTCCTCCTGACTTACAGTATAGTAGATCCCAAGTATCTAAATTTCTCCCCCTGTTTTACAACGAAGCCTCTACATTCATTTACTTACTTTACTTACTTTGACGGCTGCTTTTCCGGTCCCATACAGCAGGGGAACCCTACTCTCTACAGGATCTCCACTGTCGTTTTATCATGTTCGTTCAGAGAATTCAATATATCATATCACGTATTGCTCATTTACTGGTAAATCTGCACTGTCATACGCCTCACGGAATAAGAAAGTCTTCAGTTTCCTTTTAAAAGCCTTAATGTCTTCAATCATTTGGATGTCTCGTGGGACCTTATTTTATAATCTCTGGGCAGCATATTTAAAGGCTCTGGAGTCTACAGTAGACATATATCTAGGTTCTAATATTTTGAAACCATCTGTAACGATTTGTTGCTGTGCAATATGTAACAATTCACTTAAGTAGTTTGGACAACTGATTCTGATAACTTGGTGAGTTATTGTGCATATTTTAAAGAAAATTCTCGCTTTAACGGGAGCAACTGAAATTCAATTAGTATAGGGGTGATTCTTTCTCTAGGTGGGACGTCTTTTATCAGTCTTGCTCCTCTGTTTATTATGTTTTGTAATTTCTAAAGTTGTACTTTTGGTAAATTGCAATAGAATGAGTTGCAGTAGTCAACCCTGATAATAACACATTTTCTCACAAGTTTCTTAACAGAATTTTCATCAAGGTACTTTTTATAAAAGCAATATTTCTCATATGATAACGAGCAGTTTTTACTACATTATTTATTTGGGCATTGAGAGACAAGCTACATTCAACAAATGCACCTAGATCACGAACTTTACTTGATATCGCCATTGGGGCATTATTTATGTTCATTTGAATATCACATAAGCTTCTAATAGTGTTCCCCTTTCCATACCTCCCTTATTGGTTACCTTAACTTCAGGCTTAACCCCATTTACCGTCAAGCCACTCATGTCCAAAGCATCCGGCCCCTTTAACCCCTCTCTCGAAGTCTTCAAGGTTTAAGTTTTCCAAACTGCTATTATAATTTTTTTTTTTTTTTTACCATTCTAACCATCATCTCTTGGACTTTTCACTTCATCGAGCAACACAACATAATTTTCTTGGTATTTTATAATAAGCCTCCTTTAGATCTACAAAAGCACCAAAGAGCTTTTGGTTTCCCTGTAGCCTCTTTTTTTCTGTAGATGCCTTATAATAAAGATGGCATTCACAGCCCCTCTCCCTTTAGTATATCCACAGTGTTGTTTCACAATCTTTACAATCAGTTATATGGGACTCTATCAAAAACTATCAAATCATGCTCTTGCTCTGTTAGTTTAATTTTCTGTAGTTATTGCATTCCATGTTCTTACCTCTCTGTTTAAATCACCTTCCTCATATCATCTGGTAATTGAAATCCATGTCTGTCGGTCTGAACAACATTCTGTTTGGAAATTATATACATATATATATGTATATATATATATATATATATATATATATATATATATATATATATATATATATATATATATATATATATATTCAGATTTCTGTAAAGGTAAAGTAATATATAGCAATTAATATCTCTGATCCCCGGCCTGTCTGTCTGTCTGTCAGTCTGACTGATTGTCTATGACTAGCACTCTATATATTTATACGTTTCTAATATAGGGCCTTCATAGAGCTCATATCTTTATGACGTAAAATCTAATAACTAAGATCGAATGTTTGTCCATCTATTGGTATTTTATTTATATCATTTTTGAGGACATAGTATGACAGCCCTGCCACAGGAAAAGATCCTAAAAGCAATAAATATCCTAATATTGAAAGTTATATGATTCCTGTGTCATTGATAGCCCAGTTTTTGGAATCACTGACTTTTGCCCAGAGATGTTGAAAGGGATAAGAGGCTTGATATGGACTCTGCTCTACTAAACATGCAAGGATACAATGTTTTGTTTCTGTAGTAAGAGTTGATACCTGGGAGTGGAGTCTCTTAGAAATGAAACTGCCATCCCTCATTTAAAATGGTAATAAGACTTTTTTTCTCCTTTGAATTGTACACATATATGAAGAGAGTTAAGCACCCACCACTTTCGTACTGCAAGTCATGAACGTTCTAGTTAACTCTGCCTGTTTGTCTCTCTTCAATTGCAAGAAATAAACTGAATCTATCTGCTATCTTACTTCCTATAAGTATAGATTTGCTCTCTTTAAGAGCAATTGTTTGAAATTCCATTTAAAAAATGTTGCACAAAACATACTCAAAAGGAATTGCAAAAAAAAACTGATCATGAAAATGGTTGAATGTTAAAAATCTAAACTCCATATCTGTGGAAATGATAGATATTCTAGGAATATCAAAACAAATCCAATCAAATTTCTTCTCGAATTTTGACATTTTTAGAAATGAATTTAAAAAAAAAGAAGTTGTTAGATGAGTAAAATGATGCTGTTATAGATAACATTATTTTCATTATAATAATTATTTTCATTTTTTCGTTTCATTGTTAATCACAGACTACAGAAACTGATGGTTTATATTCTGAAGTTATTGGCTATATCCAGCTTCTTTAGGAATCCATCACTTTTATCCCTATATACACTATATGTGCTGTTTAGAGTAGCAAATTTATCCTGCACAAGTCCTGCCGCTAAACCGGCTCCTATTTTCTCAAGATTCCTTTTCCACGAATTAGCAATGGTCCCCTGTGCTCTTATGATTATTGATACCATTCCTATCTGGGTCATTCGGTAGCCTTTCCAGTGCAATTCATAAGTACTCGTGCTTTATAATTCTCACTCCCCATATCTTCCAGAGCTTTAGCCCCTGTATCATGTCATTTTCTCGTATTGACTCTTAGTAAGTGCTCAATATTCACTGGTGAGGTGGTTCATGGTATTCTCCTCTGCCCTACATTTCCTTCACTTTAAGGAGATGTTAGTTCAGTCTATTGCTCACTGAATATATGTTTCTTAAAGTCAGATCTTGTGCTGCCAATGTCATTCTTTTAATATCCTTCTTAAGTTTTCTCTGTAGCCACTGCCGTGATTCCTTAATGGACAATTCTTCATTTTGTCTCAGAAATTTAAATGTATTGTCTTCTTATCCATTCTTCTAGTCGCATTTTTCCTGTTCTCTTCTTATAGACGTATGGATCTTCACACTCCTCTATAAAATTTGTCCCCATATATTCTTAAGCCATTCATCTTTACTTGTCTTAAGGTACTGTCCAAGTGTTCTATTTCTAATGCTGATACAATCTTCTATGCTGATGAATCCTTTCCCTCCTTCACTGTATGATATATAGAGCCTGTCAATATTTGCTCTTAGATACAGTGCTTGGTGCATGTTCATTACCTTTATAGTTTTTCTATCCATGCTGCACAGCTCCAACTTCTTCCACTACACTATCCCAGCATTGAACCTGCTTACTGGTACTGCCCAAGTGTTTATAGCCTTTACCATTTTTCCAGAGTTAAGCTTTGACTTCATTATAACTTTGATTCTTTGCATGTAGTCTCTTCTAATCCTTTCCATCATCTCTTGGTTTTTTATTGCTTCTCCTTATGTTATCCCAAGATATTTATAGCCTACATCATCTATATCCTTGATAACATTCCCATCTGGCAGCTTTATCCATTCCGTCATTACTCCTTTTCCTCTCTCTAATTTAGGTAAAGTGTACTATTCTAAACTCCATCTTGATGTCTCCAGATACAATTATTGTCCGGATTAGTATGTGTATTTCTTTAGCATCTTTCCCGAACAGTTTGATGCCATTCATGAATATTAAGTGGTTTAATGGGCTGCATTTCTTCTTCAGCTGGTACTTAATTTTGTTAATTTCCAGCACTCTAGTGATAGGAATTATGTTGATCTCTGCAAGATGTAAGTATACCATTTCAGTTTTCTGTTGAATTTTTTATGAAGTTGATAGTGTTGTCCTCTGTACCATATATCTTTAAATACTATAACAGCCATGATTGTGGTATCATGTTGGAGACTATTTTGTCGTAT
>NC_090741.1:127150521-127155521 GCF_036898095.1 Palaemon carinicauda | reverse complement strand
AAGTTATGAAGATTGTGGCATTATCAAACATACTATTAACTATGATGTAAGTGTTTTCGCCTTCGGTGACCATATAGGGGACTGTGTTGATTGTGTATCATTCCATCCTAACCTAATGTAAGAACCCCTATATGCTCCCTATCCCCCTGCCTGCGGGCATTCCTTCTGTGTATTCTTGCTACCCCTTCTATATAGGGGAATTTTGTCTACAAACAGAGTAATTAACGCTTCTCTGCCTACCCTAAGCGAATAACCCTCCCTTAGGGTCGTGACCGAGAAATAAGGAAGGGCTCTGCCCTTCCTCAGTTGCACCTGGTTGGGTTCCTCCTTCCTCCCTGCAACTTGCGATGTGTCTTTCAAGCTTTCCTAGCCTGGGAGTTAGCCCTTCTTCTCTAGGTTAAGCTCTGGGGGTTGACTCTGCCCTATTATAGTTTGAGACGGTACTTCTGTACCGTTCTCATTCTGGGCTACCTAACCTAGGTTAGGGAGCGTTCTCCCTTACCTTGGTGGCCGTTCTCATACAGAGTCTCCTCTATAGAAAGACCCTTTTCTTCCCCTTCCCCATCTGTCCTTAGTCCTACAACTCCTCCCTTGGTTGGAGTGGTAGGGCTAACATTGTTTTCCTGCTGAGCTGGCCGCTCTGGTACACATACCCTTCATAGCGTTCTATGGGGGTGGTTGCCGGCAGCGGTCCGGCCGGCGGGGGATTCCCCCCTCTTGAGTGCCCTTTAACCCTCCCTTGGGTTATCCCAGGCACCCGGCCGACTGCCGGCTCCCTGCCGCCGGATGCTAGGAGTATCCACTCCTATCATGAGTGCACTCTCTCCGGAGGTATGCCGGAGGGGTATGGGATCTTACCCCTTCCATCCGTCCTTACCTTTCTTTCTATCCTGGTGCCGGTCCCTTGCCACCTCTACTGCCGGCGATAGCCGCCACTACCTCAGGTGACATTCTTTCATAAGATGCCTCCCCCCTCTAAGACGTCAGCCTTCCGTGTACCGGAGGCTGCCGCCTTCCGTCGACATACAGCCGACGTCCCACCCCTCATCTTACCTAGTAACAGCCGGCCGACCTTCGGAGTCGGCCACCGGCCACCGGCGGTCTAGGTATACAACCATATACATATCTATCTTATGAATTGATCCAAAGCTCGCCTTGCCGTCAGCCTTCGGCTGCCGGAGCCCCCGCCCCTGCCGACGACCCGCCGCTGTGCCGGGGGTCGCCACGATGGTATTATACTTTAGATACTCAGTGTGTCTGTCTTGATGCCTTCCACCCTGCAGGACCGGCCTCCGGCGTGCCGTCGGTCTGCCGGCACCCTCCTGAGACGTTAAAGGACATGCACCCCTTCCATACCTGCCGACAACATGCCGACAGTCAAAATACTGCAGCCAGATGGCTTGGCCACTTCTATATATAGGTATTGTCTTACCATCTAAGATTGTGGCTATGCTGTTTGATTGCACATTACAATATTCCAGCATACTCTGTGTGTCTTAGTGCAGTCGATTGCCGGAACCTACATTTAATAAGGGGTTTCTCCTATATCCCTTCTACTCCAGGGATCTGAGCGGTCTCAGACCCTGCTACACCCTGCGGGCAATTTCTGTTAGAAGCTTAGCTCGGCTTATCCATGTGGAATCCCTTATTGTGACCTTCGGCCACAAAAGAAATTGCCTACAGATAAGGTTACGGTAACCGACTGGGCGGGATTCACAAGTATGTGTCTATCTATTTCCTTTCCCGCTCATTATTCTCAAGCACTAAAATGCCTTGTAATTAATTTAATGTTCAAAAATTTAGATTAAGATATCTTAATTTTAGAGTAATGTAAGTCATTCTTATGCCTTCCATGTACTCATGATCTCTTTCTTTTACAGGAGGAGTATATGAAGTGTGAGAGCAACTTCTGCGGGGTGAAGCGCCCGGACTTCTACGGGCACAAGGCGTGCCGGACCCACACCCCTGCGCCGCCAAGAAAGGCGACCTGAAGTATTGGGACCCGCAGAACTGCACAGTCTGCAAGAGTCGTTTGGTCGAGGAGTTCGACGATCCTCCTTCTGCGGAGGCAAGGGACAACGCTAGAGAGAAGCTTCGCAAATGGGTGCGTGGCTTCCAGAAGAACGCCACCGGACCGTATCTTCCCAACGAAGACTTGAAGGCCTTGCTTTTCCCAAAGGCATCCAAAGACACTGTGGTCCCCCATGATCAGATCCCCACCGTCCAGATCGTGGTGGAACGTGATGTTGTTAGGGTCCAGTCCATGCATGAGTGCCATCTAGATTCCGATAACGTGGAACGTATGTCGGAAGTGTCAGAAGAGACGGAGAAGAACCTCCTGGGCGAGGAACTCGACTACGAGTAAGATCAGGTGGAATACCCTGATTTGGAGACCGAGGTCGCTCCTGCTCCTACTCCCGCAGCAACTCCTGCACCGTCCGAGGAACCTGTTCCTTCGACTTCTGCCACCCCTGACCCTCTTCCATCGGCCACTCAGGAGGTCTTCAAGATGCTTGAAGCCCTCATGGAAAGAAAACTACGAGAAACCAAGGAGCAGTTCCTGACGACTCTCGTTAGTCTTAAACAACCGAAACGGATTTCGGTTAAGGACCTCCCCACTTGCTCGGAAGCTAACCCATGGAGATATGCCAAGCATATGCCAATTACAACTGGCAAAATCTACATCAGTGAAAGGGTTGGCTCTATCTTGCTGGAAGAAGTGGAATTCTTCCTGAATTTCGAGGCTTATCCGGACTGTTACGTCCGGCTCAGGTCCGAACCAGCCTCAAAGGAAGAGACCGAACCAAAAGAGGTTATCGTGTTCGATCTCGCGAAGGCCCAAGTTATGTTAGCCCAGGCGGTGAAGAGTAGGGGTTTCACCAACTCCAAGATGCCGGCGCTTAGCAAGAAGCATCCAACCTTCGTTGCGCCAAATGCTGCGACCTTCCCCTTCATCGAAAAGGCCTTCACAGCGGTCTTAAAGGCAGTGGAGGAAGGGAAATCTTGCCCTGCACTGGAGGAGTGCAGACCCTTCTCCATTACTGTTCCTCCTGATGATAGGCACTGGAAAGACATCCAGTCAACCTTCACGGTAGGGAAACTAGAGCCTGACGTAGCCGGTCGTCAATTTAATGAGGACCTCCCAAGGCTGAATGATCACCTCCTTCATAGGGAACAGGATACGAAGGAGAGGCTTGCCACATCGCTGTCCCACCAGCTGGAACTTATGGCCGGGGATACTAGAGTCCCGGACTTTTATATGGTCCTAGCCAAATCGCACTTGGCAACGGTGACAAAGGACCTATATAGCTTCACTAGGGCTCGCAGGGCCTGTCGTGAATTCGTGTTCGCCAACGCGACGGTGAAACACGAACCCCGGAGGCTGACTTCCTCCAATATCTGGGTTAAGTATCTCTTCCCATCGTCTCTGGTGAAAGAGATTGTAGACAAAGCCGCCACGGAGAATAGGAACCTTCTCCACAAGTGGGGCATGTCAAGAAAGAGGAAATCCTCTCAGGATGATGGCCCTCAGCCTAAGAGGACATCTCAGAAGCCGAAACCCCAGCAACGTCAACAGAGACGACAGTTTCTGGGTACCGCTACTCCCCAAGTGGCCACACAGCCACAACAGACCTTTCAGTTGGTCCCCCAACCGGTGGTGTCGCAGTCACCGGTCTTCACCCCTGCGTATGAGCAACACTACTACCTTTCGTCCCAGAGGTAGGGTCTCAAGCAGAGGCTCCGGCAGAGATTCTTCTCGCCGTCCCTCCAGAGGCAGAGGAGGAAGGGGAGCTAGTGGCCGAGGTGGCAAACCCTCGGGACACCAGAAGCAATGAAGTGCTTCCGGTGGGAGGAAGACTCCGCCAATTCCAGGATCGTTGGACCTTCGATCCCTGGGCACACAGCATCGTCAAGAAGGGACTAGGCTGGAGCTGGACTCAACCACCACCAGCCTTCCAACAATTCTTCTAACAGTCAACCCCCCCTCGTGGAAGAATATGTCCTAGAACTCTTGAACAAGATGGTGATCAGTAGGGTAAAGTCAACCAGGTTCCAAGGGAGACTATTTTGCGTTCCCAAGAAAGACTCCGACAAACTCAGAGTCTTTCTAGACTTATCCCCTCTCAACAAGTTCATTGCGAACAACAAATTCGAGATGCTGACTCTGCAACAAATAAGGACCCTTCTGCCTCAAAGGGCCTACACGGTCTCCATAGACCTAGCGGATGCCTACTGGCACATTCCAATGAATCATTACGCTTCCACATACCTAGGATTTCGACTCCAGAGGAAAAGTTACGCCTTCAGGGCCATGCCCTTCGGGCTCAACGCGGCTCCATGGATCTTCACCAAGTTGGCAGATGCCATCGTCCAACAGCTCCGTCTTCAGGGCGTCCAAGTGATGGCCTACCTAGACGACTGGTTAGTCTGGGCGACATCGCCCGAAGATTGTGTAAGAGCCTGCAACAAAGTCACCCAGTTCCTAGAGCATCTGGGATTCAAGATAAACACCGAGAATTCTCGCCTCTCTCCAGCTCAGAAGTTACAATGGTTGGGAATCCATTGGGATCTTCAGTCACACCGCCTTTCCATCCCACAGAAGAAAAGGAAGGAAATAGCAGGGTCTGTCAGAAGACTTCTAAAATCCAAACGGATCTCAAGACGACAGCAGGAACAAGTTCTCGGCCCTCTACAGTTCGCCTCTGTGACAAACCCAGTGCTTCGCGCACAGCTAAAGGATGCCGCGGGAGTCTGGAGACGTTTCGCATCCATCGCTCGAAGAGACCTCAAGAGACGGCTTCCAAACAGACTTCGCTCACTTTTAAAGCCGTGGTCGGAAGCAAAGGCCCTGAAAAGGTCCATTCCTCTTCAACACCCGCCTCCATCGATCAACATCCACATGGACGCTTCACTGGAGGGTTGGGAGGTCACTCCCACCAACGACAGGTTCAAGGAACATGGTCTCCCCTATTTAAGACGTTTCACATCAACATCTTGGA
>NC_090741.1:127133021-127143021 GCF_036898095.1 Palaemon carinicauda | reverse complement strand
AGCTGCACTGCTGTTTATTATTATGATCTCAGACATAGGCTGCAATGTTAAATACTATGTAGTGAGAAGTTTCGCCGATGACACAGGAATAAGTAGAGAAATTACTTGTGATGAAGATAATAACTTTACAAAGAGATCTATACAAAATATATGAATGGGTGGAGTTAAATAGGATGGTATTTAACTCCGATAAATTCGAATCAATAAATTATGGAAACAGAGAAAGAATGGTATATGCATACAGGGGACCTAACAACGAGACAAGCACAAACAAGGAAGCAATGAAGGACCTTTGTGTAATGTTAAACACGAATATGTTATGCAATGACCTAATAACAACACTGTTGGGTAAATGTAAAGCAAAATGGGAATGCTATTCAGACACTTTAAAACAAGAAAAGCTAAACACATGATTCTGCTGTACAAAACTTATGTACGTAGTACACTTGAGTACTGCAATGTGATATGGTACCCAAACTACCAAAAGGATATTGCATAAATAGAGAGTGTAAAAAGGTCCTTTACTGCTAGAATAGCAAATGTTAAGGACCTTGACTAATGGGAAAGACTGCAATTTTTAAAATTCTACAGTCTAGAAAGGAGAAGAGAACTTTACATGTTAATACAAGCATGGAAACAAATTGAAGGAATTACTGAAAATATCATGGAGCTAAAAATATCAGGAAGAGGAAGCCGAGGTAGATAAATAGTGCCCAAAACTATACCAGAAAAACTAAGGAAGGCATACAGGACATTAATCGACTACGCACTAGCATCGATAATGCAGCGACTATTTAATGGGCTGCCAGCTCATCTTAGAAACATATCTGGAGTGAGGGTAGATGTGTTTAAGAATAAGCTCGATAAACACCTAAGATGCATTCCAGACCATCCAAGACTGGAAGATGCAAAATACACCGGAAGATACATAAGCAACTCTCTGGTGGATGTACGAGTTGCCCCACAATGAAGGACCTGGAGGAACCCAAACATAGAATAAGGCAATAAGGTAAGGCTCTCTCTCTCTCTCTCTCTCTCTCTCTCTCTCTCTCTCTCTCTCTCTCTCTCTCTCTCTCTCTACTTCATAATCATCTCAAGTTTCCTTATCGATTTTCTTTCCATAGGGTCCCTTTGGTATCAATAAATCAAAGAAACTTTGAGGATTGCTTCCCGAATCTGTTCCTAGTGTGCCACCTCTGGGAAGAACTTCTCTATTTCTATACCTGTTTGGCTATATGAATCTTTTATAGTTAAAGCTCCCTTGGTTATTTTCTCATTTTTTTAATGATTTGGATAGATCAGATTGTCATCATAACCAAATATATTTACTAGATTAGAAAATAACAAAGTTGTAATTCTTTAAAGTTAACCTGGTATGTCTATTATCAATACTTCTTACTTTATTATTGCTCTCTCTCTCTCTCTCTCTCTCTCTCTCTCTCTCTCTCTCTCTCTCTCTCTCTCTCTCTCTCTCTCTAAATCGAAATTTAAATCTAGAAACATTGGCAACAAGGATGTTCTGGACTTAAGTTGTATTTCCTTTCTGTACAATCTATCGCGGTAATGAGCTGTTTGGTCTTACGCCGTTTTCGACTTAACTTGATTACCGTCCGATCGTTCATCTGAGAATATAAACAAGGTAAAGCTCCTTGAAAATTAATCGCCATGTTTGGCTACACGGCTTTAGATAATTGGCAACTTGGGCAATGTAAGATGTTTCAATATATTTCTGTTTTATATTATATACATACCTATGTGATAATAGAAGTACAAGTATCGTTATCGTTGTTATCATAGACCTTATTGTCTAAAACTATGAAAATAATCATTATAATTTTCTTTTATCGTTATTATATATTAGCAACATCTACAGTTATTATTTTCTCATTCCAAATGCATCTCTTTTAATAGCGTATATTTCATAATATGAGAATTCCATAGCCAATGGACGTCCTTTTCTCCCACACTTATTTTCATTCCTTTAAAACCAAAAACTTTTAAAAGAAAGAACTTATTTAAAAAAGAACTCCATGATTGATATACCGCTACTATTTATTGAAGATAAGTCATCTATTTACAATTATAATATCAAACTGCTCGTGAAATATTGTTTCGAGCCTCTATTTTTAACTTAATTTTGAGTCCTGAAAATATTGTCATTTTGACAGGGAAAAATTTCTTCATTCCATGAATAATGTCCATGAGAGTGCTTTTATTATTTTGTGTTATTGTTTTCATTGTTTGAAATCCCATTTCCTCAGCTACATTACTTAAGGGGATAATTATGATTACTTGAGTTTATATTACAAACAACACTGCATCATGGAAAAAAAAAAAAACATTTAATGGTGGTTAGCTAAATCAATATTAGATGCAAATGTTCATTCTGTCATTCCAAAATTAGTTTAAATATAATGCAATAATATGCTATCTGATAAAAATACTTTATCAAAAACGCTAGTTGATAAATCACCATAGAATTTATAAAATGCCCATTTACAGTGATATTTTAAAACTTAGTTCACCTACAGTGTAATCCTGAGTCCTAGCTGAGTTCTCTCAGTTCCAAGAGGATTGTAAAATGTAGAAGTTGAAGTGAAAAGCATGACTACAATTACCCTTTAAAATTGTGAGGCTTCGATTAGAACATGGTGTCAAGTGGGAGTGGAGGCTTTAATAAATGGAGAGGAATTTACCATGAAAACATTTGCTTGTTGGATATGGAATTGCTGACAAGAACTTAACCAACTCTCTCTCTCTCTCTCTCTCTCTCTCTCTCTCTCTCTCTCTCTCTCTCTCTCTCTCTCTCTCTCTCTCTCTCTCATTATATTATAGGGAAGGTTATAATGTAGATCGCCTGACCTGGCAATAAGGAAAAATAAGCAAATATCTCTTGTAAGTTTTCCCTCTTCTCCTTTATATTCTGTTACGGGCCGAGAGAAGGTTGTGACTCAAAGACAGTATGAAGGCAATTGAGTGAGTTTATTATAGAACACTCATTTATATACAAAATCTCAAAGCAACAAGAATTTTCATGTTCAAATTCAACACCCTTACCACTGACAAAAACAGACATATTTTTTCAGGTTCTTTTTAGTGCGAGGGGAGAGCGAAGATACAAGCATAATGTATACACAAAATGAGCTATGTACGATCGTGTGACAAACGGTTAGTACATGGCTCCCCCACCCCCCTAAAAATGACATACTGAACATTTTAAATAGGTGTCCTGAATCTTGAGAGGTAGAAGTAAAAACTGAGCCGATTAGCGGCAGTGAATGCCTGTAGAAGTCATTGATTGGGGCGCGAGCGAATGGTGGATAATGGGTGGCTTTGTTGCCGCTCTGGCTCGTCACGGGGTAGGCGTGTGTGTCCTACGGCATTCATAGGCGTGTGTGTCGTACGGCATTCATAGGCGTGTCCTACGGCATTCATAGGCGTGTCTGTCCTATGGCATTCATAGGTGTGCATGTCCAACGGCATTCATAGGCGTGTGTCCTACGTCATTCATAGGCATACGGCATTCATAGGCGTGTGTGTCCTACGGCATTCATAGGCCTACGGCATTCATAGGCGTGTGTCCTACGGCATTCATAGGCGTGTGTGTCCTACGGTATTCATAGGCGTGTCCTACTGCATTCATATGCGTGTGTGTCCTACGGCGTTCATAGGCGTGTCCTACGGCATTCATAGGCGTGTGTGTCCTACGGCATTCACGTCAGCTTCGGTTGAAGTTGAAAAGGTGTCATCTTCGTCATGAGTGGAGGCGTTGATGGAGGTTTTTAAGGTCATGAATTGGCTGTCCATAAGGGCATCGGCTTTGGTCATCAAGTCCTTTATGGGTAAACTATTGACACCGGGTTTGGCCGGGCGTACAGGTTTGGGTAAACAGCTTACCCAAAAGGCACGATGTAGGTTCACATCACGAGGAGAGACATCTGCAGCAGGTTGTAGACGAATGATACTGGTCATTTTCCCGAGGGTGAGCGAAGCCCTTTGGTCCCCAACGGTTGTTGAGAGAGCTGAAAAAGCTTTGCTATACGGGCATCTGGCGACGGCGAGTACTGCTGCAGAAGGTATGCGTTGACGGTGTTATAGTAACGTTGAGGTGGGGGGAGGCGGGAGGAGCAGGTCACTCCGGGGTCACCAATGTGACGGGCCGAGAGAAGGTTGTGACTCAAAGACAGTATGAAGGCAACTGAGTGAGTTTATTATAGAAAATCTCAAAGCAACAAGAATTTTCATGTTCAAATTCAACACCCTTACCACTGACAAAAACAGACATGTTTTTTCAGCTTCTTTTTAGTGCGAGGGGAGAGCGAAGATACAAGCATAATATATACACAAAATGAACTATGTACGATCGTGTGACATCATTTTGTGCTTGTATCTTCGCTCTCTCCTCGCACTAAAAAGCAACAAAATGAATTATGTACGATCGTGTGACACACGTTTGGTACATTTCTTTTGGTTCTCCAAGTTTTCATTTACTAGCTTTCAGCAATCAGAGTCAGGATTCTGCTTGTCACCATCGATTGATTAGGTCGGTGTTGACAGCAATCTTCTTCTTATTCTTCTTCTTCTTCTTCTTTATTTTTCTTCTTCTTCTTTTTCTTCTTCTTCTTCTTCTTCTTCATATAAAGAAGATGCATCAATTCAATAACAGGAGAGTCACCGTGTGAACTAATACAAATATCACAAATATGTAAACATACGAAAATAATACAACGGTGCTTAGTTATAACATTTACCATTGCCACGAAATGAATAGGTCATACGTTTCATTAACAGTATACCGTTCCACTTTTTTATTGTGGATGTTCATGAAACGAAGAGAAAATATTATTCATGCATTTACTGAAAAAGTCAATATGCTTAACGAATAACGAATAATGTATGATAGTGTTTAATAAAGTTCTTAATTGTTCGTAAACGAGCAATTAATCTGGCGTATGCGTTGGTAATTTTATATTCTTAATCAAAGCAAATAATATGCTTAAACTAATTCCTCAACATTCTTATGACCATGGTTTATCGCCTTACGTTATCTAGTAATTGAATCCCATGTCTATCTGTCTGTTGTCAGTCTGTTCGTTAAAATAATTTTTCTATATAGTCCAGTTGAATAAAATCTAGCACATGGGCTCTTTATTTACTGTTTATCTGGCTTTGTATGTCTATTTCTCTTCGTATACGTGCAGCTACAAAATCAAAGTTTTTATTTTTTTATGTGTGTGTGTGTCACGTAACATCCAGTAAGTGGTCTTCATGTTCCCAAGTCAGCCAGACTGTTTGCATTTTTTTTATTTTTATCTCATCCATATGCTACAGTCGAAACTTTTAAAGGTAGTTTAGTTTTCCTGAAATCACATCTATTACTAAGGTTTCCTACATTTTTGGTGGTCAGTCTTTCTTTGTCTCTGTATCGGTCTGTCTTTCTGCTTAATCTTTTATATAACCATCTGTTATCTCCGGTTGAAATCAATTAAACTAATTCTGTTCAACGTTAGTAACCTTTGATAATATATCTTCCTGTTTGTTTTTCTGTCTATTTTCTTATTGAAATATATACTTGTAGACAACTAACGGTTTTTATTTTCATTAAGGTTAAAGAATAAAAGTCACAGATTTTAGGGATAAAAATTATTGATTCGCGAAAGTTTTCTTATCTCTTTGTTTGCTCCATCCTCATATTTCCTGTCTTCCCTCAAGATCTACATATTTTTATAACTTCTGTGATAGTGGGCTGTTAGGTTATAACTAAGAGGCAATGTGATTATAGCTAACTTTATTTCAACAGATAACGAGTTTATATACAAGATGTTCTGAGCAAAAATGTCACAAAATTTCGAACAAACCTATGTATGTAAAGGTGACCTTAAACAGGTTATGTTATCAATAAGGTGGAGAAAAAGATATTCAAAATGAGGATATAATGTTACAGTGTTTGAGTGTGCGTGAGACACGTGTGATACATGGTTCCCCCCTAAAATAAACATACGTGTGAAATAGGGCACCCGGCTCTTGACAGGCATACTGTATTTAGATCCTCTTGCAGGGGACTTATAGGTATTAGGCAATCGATGGAGACCCAGTCTACTTTGCCATGAATGTTAATTATGAAAGCCTTCAGATTGCGACGGATCACAAGGAAAGGGCCTATGTAAGGGGGCTTTAGCTGTAGCTAGCTAGTGTTATTACACAGGAAAACATGCATTGCAAAGTGCAAACTTTTTGGAAGGTGTTACTTATCTGAGGTCTAGTAAATCTGGTAACATAGGGTAAATTTTCTCATAACGTGACATAGGGGTTAGAGCTTATTGGAGGAGGCTGCAGACGAAAAAAAAAAAAAAAACTAGCAGGAATTATCAATTGATTGCCATACACCAATTTAGCCGCTGAGACATTCATAGCATCTTTAGGAATGGTCCTTAGTCCCAGGAGGATCCAGGAAAGAAGAGTAAACCAGTTGGAGTCATCGCAGTAGGCCATCAAAACTTCTTTGAGTGTACGATAAAAACGTTCAACCCTTTTGTTGGAAGCAGGGCTGTAGGCAATTGTCTGATGTGGGGTGTTGCTCAGGAGATTCGCTAATGATGTCTATAATTGAAAGGTAAAAGTAGTACCCCTCTCAGAACTAATATGCTCAGAATAACAAAACTCACTATTCATTCTGAGAGTAAGGGAAACATATATGAGGTGGACATTACTCTTGATAATCTCCTCACGTTTTACGCTGATATTATGAATCTGAAGGGCGTATGCTCATATTGCCCTTTGCTAGACATGGCAGGACAGTACTGCCCCAGCTGGCTAGTGGTGATTGATATATCATCAAGAGTACTAAGACCACTGTTCATTCTCTTGACAGCAGAAGACATAGGACCCTTGAAGCTCTCCTCTGACAGCGGGAGAAACCATCTCCTAATATGACGCAAGAAATGCTTTTGCTTCCCTCCTGTTGCAGGGACAACGTACCTAGAATCAACATGAACCCCACCAACACGGATCAGCGATCGAGCAGCCTGCCTAGTATATATATCCTCTTAGCGAGCATTTCCTCCAATCAGAACCCAGCCACCAATGCACAAAATGACAGCATATTTAGGTGACATTTCATCAGTCGTCATTTAATCACTAAAGATATCATCATATGGCATTTGATCATGTGTCAGATTATCATCGGACAATTCTTCACCCGACTTTTCATCACCAGCTCGTTTCATTGCTCAACTTTTCATCATCAATACATTTCATCTCTTTCACCTTAATACATTGTATTTTGTTCAATATATTATTCAACGACAAAACACAGAAGATAAATTATATAAACATTATAAAATGAAAACATAACTATCAAATTATCATCTTAAGATTCTTATTACTATATTTGACTGTGTTTATAGCTGGAAAATTATAGATTGCCTAACTTTAAAAGTGTCATCTGCCAGCCAAATATTACCACGGGATAAACCAGCTATTATTTCTTTGTCACCAAACACTAACGATTTTTCTGAGTTTTCAATTAAAGATTCATGAAGAAATCTTTTTTTATTCTTTAAATTTTCCAGGAACTTCAAAATGTATGGAATTTCTAGAAGGACCAAGGGCATCTGAATATTTTGTAATTTGTTGCAGGGTAACTATACTACTGCTGCTCTTGCCCTAATCCCTTTTCCATCTACAAAATGGAAATGTTCTGGGCATAGAGAAGTGAAAGTACACAATTTCCTAATAAAGTAATAAAAGTTCTACACTTTTTTCGTTGGTATTCTCAGCTTAGCCACAGGATAAAATTGCCTTTATTTTCCTCATATTCGTAATATTCAAATTCAATGAACCACAGTGTCATTGTCTTTTGTGGTTTTTCCATCTTGCACAATCGGTATCAATTGTCTGTTTGAAAATTTTCATGGAAGTGGTTGGAAAAGAATGATTACGGGATTAAATGTCATATGATGAAATAAGATATAATCAAGAGTGGGGGTGTTTAATAGTAGAATGAGGAAATATCTTTATGATGGAAAGACCCGTGATTAAGAGAGGAATGGCTAATTGTCAGGTAAGGAAATGTAGTGTGATAAAATGCCTAGTGAAGAAAAGTCGTAGCACCAGTGACACAGGGCCTATAAGTGAGTGGCATGCCAGCCTGACTGAGACTCTACCTCTACTGGCGAGTGTCTTAGCCAATGAAAACTTGTCACACCACTAATGTTAATACTCGCTACACCCATGGCACCGGAGGCAGCCAATGTAAATTCGCCACTTCATACCATATAAAAGGACATTGCCAGCATTGCTACAACCATTCCAGCCCGAGGAAGGTAGGAGGTAACCTCTTGAAACACGTCGCTGTAAAAGGTTTATTTTTATTGAAGTTGTAATCTTCAAATTAAATACCATTATTATTATTATTAGTAGTAGTAGTAGTAGTAGTAGTAGTAGTAGTAGTAGTAGTATTAATTAATATTTTTTTTTTCATCATCAATATCTTTATTATTATATTTGTATTTCAATAATAATAATAATAATAATAATAATAATAATAATAATAATAATAATGATAATGATAATAATAATTTAAGCATCTCTATTATGCAAGTGCCAGGTAATTCTCAAACGATAGGGATTCACCTATACTAGACCACGAGAACTTTGTCCCGGACGACATTTGTTCCTTCAAGATATTACATTAGTGTGTCTTTTCGTGACAGAAGATGATCTTAAGTTCCATAATAGTTATTTGACTTAGTACTCCTTGTGTTTATGATAATCACTTTGCTTATTAATTTTCATAAAAGTATAATATAACTTCCTTTATTTTTTTACGAGATAAGTTGGCTCCAGCTCTGGAATACAGAAGAAACTGGAGCTCTCCCAATTCGATGTTTTTTTTTTCTTTTTTTTTTTACCTATGAATCAGAAATAAGGATAAACCTCGAAAAGTTAAGTAGAATGAATAAGAATATCTGAAATCATCACTGTTATTAATCAAATAAAACGAATGAATTAGAAAATATTATCTGATTGTGCTACTAGAATATGAGTTCGTAAGTGATAAGAGAATTCATTGTTTTCTCTTAATATACAGACAAAACCAGATCACTACCCCCTCCCAAACATTTCCAAGGTGACATCCTACTTGCACAAGGCAGAGGTTTTTTCCATACTTGACCTCTTGAAGGGGAATTATCAGGCACCCAAGAACCCAAAAGACAAGACCAAGACCACTATCACCAACACTTCGGTACATAAACCTTCAATTACTCCTGTTTTGGCCTTCGTAATGCTGGGGCCACTTTTCAACGTCTCATGGACAGCATCTTACGGGACTTCTCCTTCTGTGTATGTTACGTGGATGACATACATGTGCTCTCTTCCTCCAAAAAGGAATACCTACGTAATCTATGCATCGTGTTCGACCTCCTACCAAAAAAAAAAAGGCCTTGTAGTTTTGTACAACAAGTGTACCTCTGGTACCCACAAAGTAACGTTCTTAGGGTACCACATCACTTCTGAAGTAGTCCACCACCTCCCTGAAAAGGTAGCAGCCGGTCAGAACTTTCCCACGTCCTTGACCCTCAAAGCACTGCAAGAATTCTTGGGCGTGATTAACTATTATGACCGTTTCTTGCCAGCCATCATTCCCACCCTTGCTCTTAACCCTCTACTCCTCCCTCGAGAGCATGCCAAAAGATCTGAAGTGTGGTCCCCATTAAGAGGAGGTCTTCTACAATGCAGAGAATGTCCTATCAACCGGTGCTGCTTTCTCTTTTCCGGTGCCACATGCACCTCTCCTTCTTTCCACTGATGCCAGCAAAGTCGCTGTTGTGGTAGTTCTCTAGCAGGTGGTCAACAGGTTGCTTCACCCATTGGCCTTCTTCAGTAGGAAACTGATCAATGCGTAATCCGGCTACTCTACCCTAGACCCCGAAATGCTGTCGGTGCACTTGGCTATCCCTCACTTTCGCCACTTCTTGAAAGGTAGGCCCTTCTTCAT
>NC_090741.1:127125521-127128021 GCF_036898095.1 Palaemon carinicauda | reverse complement strand
AGGCTTTCTATATATGGAAAACTTAAATTTATCTGTTTCTCTAACTATGAAAACGTCTAAAAATGGGATACGGTTATTTTCTTCATTTTCTATAGTGAATTTTATTGATGGTACTAATGAATTAATAATTGAAACAAAGCCCTCAAGATTAAAATTTTCTTCTAAAATACCTAGAACATCATCAACATATCGATACCACACAATTTGGGAAGACCACACTGAAGGGAGTAATCTAGATTCAAAAAATTCCATATATATGTTGGATAAAAGTTGGGACAAAGGATTACCCATAGCCATACCAAAAACCTGTTCATAGAAATCTCCATTAAAACTAAATTTACACTTTTTAATGCACAAACAAATGAGCTCAATAATAGTATGGGTTGAGAAAGGTAAATCATAAGCATCTAAAATACCCGACAGGAAATCCAATAAGTCATCAACCGGCACTTTGGTAAACAATGAAGTTACATCAAAACTTACTAATCCATGTCTAGACGTAAGGTTGACTTTTTGTAATTTTTCGCAAAGATCAACAGAATTTTTTATATGAGAGGTTGAAATAGATCCTAAGATCGGGGAAAGTAATTTGACTAAATATTTGGATGATTTATAGTTAATAGAACCTGTAGCACTGATAATTGGTCTGATTGGATATCCTGTTTTATGGGTTTTAAATAAACCATATAAATAAGGCAAAGACAGACCAGTAGAGATAAAGGCATTAATTAAGGATTTTTCTTGTTTTAAGATAGATTTTAAGTTTTTATTAAAATCTTTGATGACCTCGTCTAAGTTGTTTTGTTCATAATAACTAATACATTAGCTTTGTCTGCTTTTGTAATATGTAATTCACAGTCATTTTTCAACGATTTGAAGGCTGTTAAAAACCGTTTAGGGAAATTGCAGGTGTTTGCATATCCCATCACCGAATAAATAAGCCCTTTAGCAATGTCGATGTTACACTGGGGAATTTTCTTAGTTTTTTCCAATTTTACAAAGGCAGAGGCAATATCTACACTATTAGGTTTTTTTTATTTACTGCGAAGGATAAACCATACCCTTAAGGCCTTTTTTACTTCACTTGATACAGGTTTATCAGACAAACTTATAACACAATTTTCTTGAACATTCTTGTTCCAATCACTAGCCTGTATTAGTCTATTCAATTTATTTTCCAAATGAACACTTAAAACTTGTAATTTCTCTCTAAGCCGGGAGTAGATCACGTTCAATACGGGTGTTCTCCAGTCAAGAGGAACATCACGCATAAAATCAAATTTAGTCTTGCGTAACTGCTTGAATAATTGTTGTTCTGACCTTCTTTTAGTTTCCAGATGTTTCTTCAGGGATAGAACACTAAAATCACTAAATGGGTCGTCAATATCCTTTCTTAGTCAAGCTGGGAGTAACGTTTTGGAGATCACATGTTCCTCTAAACAACGATGCAGAAATTTTCGTCGGAGTCTAGTAGAATGGGCTTTCACCAGGGAGTTTTGAAAGTCCTTTAAGAGATAAGATAGGAAGGGGAAAACGAGGCAAAAGTTACGCGTAACTTTTGCCTCGTTTTCCTGAAATGGGCAATTTGATAAAACAATCCTAAAAACCTTTGCAGAAATAGGGTTTTTTTTTTTTATAGATAACTGATTGTGTAGGTTGAAAGAGTATTTCATGAATTTGTATCTTATCCAATACATATTTTAATTTTTTACTAGATTAGGATATTTTTAATCTCTTCTTAGTACCCATCCTATGTTTAGCCGTTGATGAATGAATGCAGAGTTGTGCTACTTTGTGGTGTGCGGAATATGAATAGATGGTAATTTCAGTTTTGAATAAAGGGAACACTTAACAAACACTTATAGGAGAAGATTACAAAATTTTTAATTTTTCCGGGTATCTCTTAATGAAAAAGTACAGGTTGAGAAATCCAATCGTAAGTATATGGCAACAAAAGAATCAGTCACATGCATTACTCAAGAAGACTTTATTCAATACTAGCCATGGTGGTGAGAAGAATTACAAATCTATTATTTGTGAACTACATATGGCAACATTTCAAAATCTATTTTTTTTTCACAATATATCGTCTATTTTGAATGCTATGTTGGAAATTATTGTAGAAAAGAAACTGCTGCAGGAGATTTTATCAAACCTCAATCTGCAAATGACCTGAATGAAAAAACCCAAGTGGATCTAGTGGATATTTACACTACGATGAGTGGAAGTTGCCTTATTCTTCATTACATCATTATAGCATTATTAAACAAAGTTTCATGTTATTCGTCCTCTAAAATTAAAGAGGGCATCTGGGTTTTCCCCTGACCTTCTTTTCATCTCTTTGAATATAGGTGCACTCCATATCTTTCAGTCCTAGAATAGTCGGAAATTTACAGCTGCAATTATTAAAGAAGTTGTCTCACTGTGGCTAGAACTTATTTTTGTGAATGGGTGTCTAGGGCATCCTCGAAGCTAAGGTTCTGTTGAAAGACGTAATGGT
>NC_090741.1:127118021-127120521 GCF_036898095.1 Palaemon carinicauda | reverse complement strand
CAGATCCACTGCAAAAGGCAAAGAAGGATTGGACTGCGTTGGTTAAAAGAAATTAACTTCCCTAGATTTACAATGTTTGCTTATGAGAAGGAATGAAGTATCATATGAGGTTGGGGTCAAGATGAATAGAAGAAAGTCAGAGATGATGAAAACAGAATATGCAATGGAAGAAGAAATAGCATTGGAAGGAGAAAGTACTGGATTAATGAAGTAGAATCATTCAAACATTTAGAAACTATGGTTTCTAATACATAGTGTTTAGAATTGGAGTTTATTGAAGTATTGTAAAAAAGTAAATCAGATTTTGGCTAGGTTAAATAAAATTGGGATGTCAAATGACCTAAAAGTACTTCTAAAATCAGGCTAGTTATCAGTTTGGTGAAATTGGTATCACTGTACGGACGTGAGTCGTGGTAAGACAATGAAAAAAGAAATCGAACAGATTTGGTAGATATGGGAACAAAGCCCTCAGAATAATATTGGAATCTTAAAGGCTGGACAGGATAAGAAATCATACTATAAAACAGATTACTGGAGTACCACATGTGGATGAGATCATGGTGAAGGTAGATGGAGAGGGTTTGAACATGCTTTTCGTACTCTCCAAGAAAGATTAGTTGACCAAAATTAGATCCATGCTCCACAAGGCAATAAAAGTGTTGGAAAATCCAGGCCTACTTGGTAGAGGGCTATGAAGGCGGCAAGTAAATAACGAAGGGAGAAGTATTGATTTAGAAGCTTAAGATCGAGACGACGGTAGAAATCTAACCGAGGTCCTTCGAGTCAGAAGACGTGGGAGGAGATGATGATGATGAATATTACTAATGAAAAGTTACACGTTGGGCAAATGGTAAAATTGAAGAAAAAAAAATCAAGAATAAATGAAGTAGGTATAAAGTTAGAAATATTTTGCTTATGAAAAGAGCCAGTTTTATTCATTCTAATTTTCTCTAAATTTTTGTGACTACACTCGATTGTTAAAAATTTTCATTATTGTCCATAAGGGGAAAAAGCTCTGAAGACATTCTTTTCAACATTCCAAACTATAATTGGTGCTCGGTACAATGCATACCATTCCCATCGACACTTTTTCACCAAGAAAATTGATGTTGTTGATATTTGATCCGAACACACATTCATCATAACAGAGGCAATTGAATTATAAACATTTGCAATGTATATATATATATATATATATATATATATATATATATTATATATATATATATATATATGTGTGTGTATATATATATAACACAATGAATTGATGGCACAGCTGTACTCTTTAAGCATTTAGGAGGAACTCCAAGTAACTGGGACTTTACATTATCTTCAAAATCCTCTTCTTGGAAATGTAGGGAACAAACCCGAGCATATTTTACGTTACTTTCGTCCTGGCGTCTGCAGCGAATTACCCCGCCTTTCTGTGTTGATTTGTCTCGAGGAAACGTGATATATCTTAAGCCTTTACATTTTTTGTTAGTTGTGACATTGTTGCAACCGTAAACAACGCAATAAGATGGCATCTTTCATAAATAATGTGCATGTAGGTTGAAAAGTGTAGCTCATGACAATGAAAGGGGTATGGCGTCAGGTGGCAGTCTGGCAACAATAGATGCCCATGTCATTGCATAAGGGGCGTAGCTATCTTTAAAGTCCGCCTCGTGAACAGACCCTATCTGTATTGACTCTGGACTAGACATCATTTTGGTTGACAAGACAGTGATAAAAGTATCATGCATGGATGTAGCGGTAACATAAGACATAATAGTGTAAGATAAGTGAAGAGAAAAAATTGAAAATTATCTGAACCTGCAAATTGAACTAAGAAGGTACTACATATAATGGAAAAGTGGTTCCAATATGCATAGGGGCACTAAATATAACACCTAATTTATATAAAAGGAATTTCGAAAGCGTAGGAGCCAATATAGCTCCAGGAATGCTGTAAAAGGGCAAGCTACTTTAAACATATAGTAACTAAAGTGGTGGATTCCTAAGGGAGTTGAATGCAACCTGAGACCACAAACAATAAATTACCCGTCTCTGTACACTGAGAAAAACAAATAATAATAATAATAATAATAATAATAATAATAATAATAATAATAATAATAATAATAATAATAATAATAATAATCTATGAAACAGTTATTCAACAACTGTCTATTAGATGATACCACCGGTACTCAAAATAAACTTCTATCTCTCTCTCTCTCTCTCTCTCTCTCTCTCTCTCTCTCTCTCTCTGATATAATCTAATGTCAGTATTCATATATTAAATCACAGTCCTATCTTTGAAGTTCGTTCAGGTTTTTTCTTACTCGTAATTGCGTTTATAATTTTCTAACATTTTTTCTTATATTCCCTATAGAATAAAGACCAAGTCACTGTTTATATATATATATATATATATATAGATTTATATATATATATATATATATAGATTTATATATATATATATATATATATATCAATATTTATATATATATATAAATAT
>NC_090741.1:127097375-127104875 GCF_036898095.1 Palaemon carinicauda | reverse complement strand
AAGAGATACATGGGTGAAAACCTTCAAGAAAGCAAATAGAGGCGAGACATTTCAGCAGCTGGCACAGATGGCATTGGATAGGAGTCTGTGGAGAGAATGGCGATATCAGATGCAGGACCCAACCCGGAGAATTCCGGACGGGATTTAGTAAAAAAAAAAAATATATATATATATATATATATATATATATATATATATATATTTATATATATATATATATATATATATATATATATATATATATGTATATGTAAATGTGTATCTATATACATATATATTTACAAATATATATGTATATAAATATATATGTATATATATATATATATATATATATATATATATATATATATATATATACATATATATATATGTATTTATATATATATATATATATATATATATATATATATATATATATATATATATATATATATATATATAAATATATATGATTTATATATATATATATATAATATATATATATATATATATATGTATATATATATATTTATATATATATATATATATATATATATATATATATATTATATATATATATATATATATATGTATATATATTTATATATATAAATATATAGAAATATAAATATATAATTATATATATATTTTTATATATATATATAAATATATATATATATATATATATATATATATATATATATATACATATACATATATATATATATATATATATATATATATATATATATATATGTATGTATGTATATATAAACATATATATGAACAGTATATGTTTATACATATATATACATATACATATATATATATATATATATATATATATATATATATATATATATATATATATATTATATATATATATATATATATATATATATATATATATATATATGTATATATATAAATATATATATATATATATATATATATATATATATATATATATATATATATATATATATATATATATATATAACGGATTTTGAGCGAAGCGAAAAATCTATTTTTGGGTGAGATGGGCATGTCGTCCTGATGGAAGTTCCTATAGGGTAGCTTCCTAGGGTATGTTACAACTACGGCGATATTCCCAGAGAATTTACCTTAAGGTACCAGAATTCTAACTCCTGGAGCGAGTATCCCTCGTGAAAGGGATATCGCGACATATCAGAGGACGTATTCTAGACACGTCACATGGCAATCTACATCCTGGACAGAGATTTCGTCTCGTAGGAGGTGATTGGCGAGATACGAATTCGGGAAAGAAAAAGGGGAGCCGCTCCCAAGGCTTCCCTATCCCCCGATTCGTATGCGTGCCTGGCGCCAATCCTGGCGCCATCTGTATTCCTTGTAGCGTACACGAGGTGCTACAGATACTGTATGTAGGGAGGGGTCCTACAGCCCTTTCTTAGAAAGGCAAGGGCGGGTCCATCAGGACGACATGGCCATCTCACCCAAAAATAGATTTTTCGCTTCGCTCAAAATCCGTTTTTTGGGCTCAAGCCATGTCGTCCTGATGGAAGTGTACCAGAGCATTACTGTATCTGTGGATTCTCAGAACGTGCCGTACTCCCTGGAGGTAATTTTTTCCCGGTCGACTAGACCTAGAGACCTAAGATGTTACCGTTATACATCTTTTCAACTAACTATAAACTATGTTAGAGCTTCCTGCCCCCCTACAGGGAAGAGTCCTACTAGACTCTGGAAAAGTCTCGAAGAGTACATATATCTATGTATGAATACCAGGCAAGCTAATATAGTGGTCTCGCCCTATATTAAGTAAAGCATAGTTTGTATAGAACCACTGCGTCAATATATATTGACCAGTAATCCGCACAATACTTGTATTGGACAAAGGTTTATATCCGCATAGGAAGAAACTAATAAAACCGCCCTCGTCCCCTTTATGGGACGGAGTCCTCCCATTAGGGGACTACACAAAACCAATGCAACATAGCTTGCATAACAGAACAATTCTATCAGAATTATCCCAGATAAGATAAATAGAATTAAAATGCTCAATTATACCAATAAATTGACACAGGTGAAAGAGACGCAAGGTTCTCAAGAACAAGTTTATTGACAGACAATAAACAGACAGGTTAACAACAAATATATATATATATATAGGAGAGGATAACCCAAAACTTTAAGCATAAGTATGATAGTAAACAGAACTTGTTTATCTGAAAGAAAAACCATTAAACACCACTTTAATAAGATACCGAGGTATCAAGTCATAAAAGTCTGTATTACAAATCAATCACATTAGCGTTAGAAACGCTTGGCACACATGTCTGAACTTATGCTAGGTTCACCTTTGAAAGAAGGAACAGTCTATATGGGCACTTGGTGCCCTCATTTAGTTTGTAGTACAGTATGTACCTACACACTCACCCTGGACTTAATCGTCCCAATTAAGACCACTGTTCCTCGCAGAGTTAAACAGTAGGGTTAACTACACGACCCACTGCTACCACAGATCTCTTAAGTTCCTCTACTTGCTTCGCATAGTGGCGAAAGAACACCCTGGAAGACTTCCAGCCCGTGTATGAGTGGAGATGTTCAAAATCCATACAATTAAAGAAATTTAGGGATGAGGCAACTTTCCTCGGATCGTGACCTGCGGGTGTACTGTCAGGATCCGCTCTGCGAATAAAATATGCGATTTTCGCTCTGAGTTGATTCAGAGATAAATTTGAGCCTGATGTTTCTCCCCTGAATAGTTGACCACCCTTGAAGTCTGAAGTTCTACGAAGATAGACCTTTAGGCATTCTACTGGACATAGAGATGCATCTTCTTTCAGAGGGCAGATTCTCCAGGGACCCCACCTGTTGGTGGGTAACTCATTCTTGGCGAGAAACGTAGGATCCGGAAACAGGTTCAGATCCCCCCCATCCAGGAACTGAACGCGACCTGCCTCTCTCGAGAGGGCTACGATCTCACTAACCCTGGCCCCGGACGCGAGTGCAAATAGGAAAATAACTTTTTGTGTCAAATCCTTTAACGCACATTCTTCATTGCTCAACAGGGAGGCAAAATGAAGAACTTTGTCTAAAGACCATGAGATGGGCTTTGGAGGTGCTGAAGGTCTGAGCCTAGCGCAGGCTTTCGGAACTTTATTAAAGATCTCGTTACCTAGGTCGATCTGGAAGGCAAATAAATGGGTCTCATCAAAGCAGATTTACACACTGAAATCGTGTTAGCTGCCAACCCTTGGCCATGGAGGTGGATGAAGAAAGATAAGCAGAAGTCTGTTGAGATCTCCTGCGGATTCTTTGCCTTTACAAAGGCCACCCATTTTCTCCAAGATGACTCATATTGCCTTCTAGTCGATTTGCACTTATATTCCTCTAGGAATCTATGCTGGCTTTCGAAATCCCGAAACGCTTTCTCACCGCAAGGGCGAGAAAATCATGAGCTGCAGGGTCCGGGTTTTCTGTAATGAAGCGCAGACAGTCGACTTCTGGACTCGCTGGGTCAGAACTGGATGTGGTAGCGGCACGAACTTCATCTGTAGTTCCAACGCCAAGGGGAACCACATACTGTTCGCCCACTTGTGGGCCACTATTGCCGCTACCCCCTTGAAGGATCTCAGTTTGTTGAGGACCCTCAACAGAAGGTTGTGAGGAGGGGAACAGATAAATCCTGGACCATCTGTTCCAGTCGAGGGACATTGCGTCCACTGCTTCCGCTAAGGGGTCCTCGTACGGGGACACGTACAGGGGCAACTTCTTGTTGTCTTTCGTCGCAAAGAGGTCTATCTGCAGTTCTGGGACTTGATTCAGAATGAAGGAGAATGATCCTGCGTCTAAGGACCATTCCGACTCTATCGGTGTGAACCTGGATAGAGCGTCCGCTGTCACATTGCGGACTCCTTGAAGGTGAACTGCCGACAGGTACCACTTCTTCTTTTCCGCCAATCGGAAAATGGCTAACATCACTTGGTTGAGAGGTGGTGACCTCGACCCTTGTCGATCCAAGCATCTCACAACCACCTCGCTGTCCATCACCAATCTTATGTTGATCGAGTGACGTGGGGGAGACTTTCTTTAAGGTAAGGAGCACTGCCATAGCTTCTAGAAAGTTTATATGAAAGGTCCTGAATAGCTTGGACCGAGTCCCCTGGACTTTTTTCCGATGAGAGTGACCTCCCCATCCCTCCTTTGAGGCGTCTGAGTGAATCGTCATCGACGGGGGAGGTGGCTGAAGAAGAACCGACTTCTTTAGATGTCTGGCTTGGGACCAAGGTCTGAGAAGAGTACGTAGCCGAGGCGGCACTGGTCTTCTCAGATCTCTTCGCGCGTTTGATGCATACCTTCTCCAAACTACGGTTGCATCCTTTAGCTGTGCTCTTAGCACTGGGTCTGTCACTGAAGCAAACTGGAGAGAGCCTAGTACCCTCTCCTGTTCGCGTCTTGATATCCTTTCGGAATCTAGAAGTCTCTTGACAGAGCCCGCTATCTCCTTCCTTTTCTTCGTCGGGATGGAGAAACTGTGTGACAAAAGGTCCCAGTGGATTCCCAGCCACTGGAACTTTTGGGATGGAGAAAGTCGAGACTTTTTTCTGTTGATCTTGAAGCCTAGGTACTCTAGGAACTGGATCACCTGACTGGAAGCTTGCAAACATTCGGTCTCGGATGCTGCCCACACCAGCCAGTTGTCCAGGTAGGCTACTACCTGAATTCCCTTTAGGCGTAATTGTTTGAGAGCTGCGCTCGCAAGCTTCGTGAAAATCCTTGGGGCTATGTTTAGCCCGAATGGCATGGCTCTGAAGGCGTATAGTCTCCGTTGTAGCCTGAACCCTAGGTAGGGGGAGAGTCGACGGCTGATTGGAATGTGCCAATAGGCGTCTGACAAGTCTATAGAGACTGAGTATGCCCTCTTGGGCAGTAAGGTCCCTATGTGTTGCAGTGTTAGCATCTTGAATTTGCAATTCACTATGAACTTGTTGAGTGGCGACAAGTCCAGAATGACTCTGAGCTTTTCCGAGTCTTTCTTGAAACACAAAACAGCCTCCCTTGGAATTTGATGGACTTCACCTTTCGGATCACCTTTTTCTCCAACAGTTCTTGAACGTACTCTTCCAAAACGGGGGTGGAGTGTTGGAAAAACCGAAGGCACGGGGGTGGAGTGCTGTACCAGCTCCAGCCCAGTCCATTCTTGAGTAGGCTTTGGGCCCAGGGATCGAAGGTCCAGCGATCCCAAAATTTCATCAGTCTCCCTCCTACCGGTATCGTTTCACTTGGACTGCCGTCCTGAGGTCTTGCCTCCCTGACCACGACCACCTCTGAATCCCCTTCCCCTTGAGGGGCGCCTAGACGAGCCTCTGGCTGCTCCTCTAGGTTTTGCACGAAAGGAAGAAGACTGTCCTTCGAACATTGGGGTGAATGTGGTTGACTGACCTGGCACAGCCTGGGGTACCCACTGAAAAGTAGTCGGGGTTTGTGCCACCATCTGGGGCACTGGAGGCAATGGCAATTGCAGTTGCTGTTGCTGTCTAAAAGGCTTGGCTGGCCGAGACGGTAGCCTAGTCCTCATATTCTTCCTCTTTGGTTGAGGACCCTCATCCGGGGAAGATTTTCTTTTGATAGCCAGGCCCCACTTCTGGAGAAGGTTTCTATTCTCCACGGCGGCCTTATCAACAACCTCTTTGACCACATCGGTAGGGAAAAGGTCTTTACCCCAAATGTTGGAGGAGATTAACTTCCTTGGCTCGTGTCTCACCGAAGCCCCGGTGAACACGAACTCCCTGCAAGCTCTCCTTGCCTTGACGAAGCCATAAAGGTCCTTCGTCACTGTGGCTAGGTGAGACTTAGCCACTACCATGAACATTTCATGGACCTTGGGGTCACTTGCCATCGTCTCAAGAGTAGTCTGATGAGACATTGAGGCAGCCAGTCTTTCTTTTGTCTCGAACTCTCTTCGTAAAAGAGAGTCGGACAGCTTGGGGAGGTCCTCGCCGAATTGCCGTCCGGCAATATCAGCCTCCAACTTTCCCACTGAGAATGTCAGATGGACATCCTTCCAGTCTTTGTGGTCCATAGGCAGGGCCAGCGACAAGGGTTTACACTCCTCCCAGGGAGGGGCAAAGGCTTGCCGGCCTCGACTGCCTTTAGGACAGCCGCAAACCCTTTCTGTAAAAAGTGGGAAGGCTCTATCAGGAGAAGACACAAAAGAAGGGGAGCTTCTTGCTCAATGCAGCTACCTTCGAGTTAGAGAAGCCCCTCTCTTTCATCGAGGATGAAAGTAGGGGCTTGAGCCTTAGCGTGGTCCATAATAATGACCTCCTTCGGCTCTGTCTCCTCCCTTGAAGCTGGTTCTTTTCTCAGCCGGACATAGCAGTCCGGATATGATGCCTTGCTGGGCCAGAATTCTACCTCCTCTAGGGGAACTGAACCCAGCTTATCCGAGATGACGATCTTTCCAGTCGTCATCGGCATGTGCTCAGCATACCTCCATGGGTTAGCATCTGAGCATATGGGAAGGTCTTTCACATTGAGCCTTTTTCCGGGGGCCCCATGTGATTCTGCCAGGGGACTGCATACGCAGTTCCATTGCAGCCACCTTCTCCTGATTCTCCTTCTGCATTTGTTGGATCATTCCAACAATCGAAGAGAGGGCCCTGTCCCCAGTTCTACTGGGAGACCAGCCGATGTTGAGGGAATATGCTCCGGAATCTGAACCGGAGTAGCCGACACTCTCGTCGACCTCATCCTCTCCGACATCCGGGGTTTGAACTTCATCCTGACCTTCTGCCAGGAAGTCTTGTTCCAAAGGTTCGTCCAGGTCAGACATCCTGTCATCTAACTGGATGTCTTGCATTGCAACTGCGACTTCCACGTCCACCTGGACTTGATCTTGAGGGATCTCCTCTTGAGGCTGGGGAATCACTGCATCAGCTGATGCCTGGGGAAAAAGATACGCCCTCATCTTCTCACTTGGAAGATATGGGCCAGAGGTGTTCTTCTTGAAGCCCCTTACCCAAGTACGAAGCTTTTCCCTTGCTATATCCCTTGATTCCGCCGTTCTAGGGGAATCAAAAGCCTCAGTAATCAGGTTAGTGCATACAGTACATACCTGAGGGTCCCCAATACTGGAGATCAACCCTTGGAGACAGCGCATGCTGCGTGTCTCCTACAACACTCATGTCCGCAGAGGTTCTTGCTGCGGACATTGCAGAAAAACATTTCCGCACTTCGGAGGGTCCTCCTGTAAAGAGAAGAAATTTTCATGAGTATCAAGTGAACTATGTATAACTGGATATGCATTGTATAGCATAACAATTCATAAAGGAAAGACACACACTTGTGTGTTCCCCTCACAACCCATTGTTGCAGCCTTCCAGATAATAAAATCAAAAGGGTTTATCTCTTCTAGAGTAACCAATGCAAGGTTTCCAGAGGAAACAGGTGGAGCTCACACCTAAGCAATGATTTTAAAATCCTGGATAATAGACAGGGAAGAACTCAGCTTCCTATCTGAGGGCAACATCAAAG
>NC_090741.1:127084875-127087375 GCF_036898095.1 Palaemon carinicauda | reverse complement strand
CCCATGTGGGAGGCAAAAGTGCTATCGGGGGCGTTGAGAAGGCAGTTGGTGCTACAGAAGGTGGCGCGACTGCTACAGCTGGCAAGAGTGCTGTAGCCCCAAATGTGCAACCAATGTTCTCAGTGAGTGCAAGCCAGGTTACCTAAGGGAAGAACAATGCTGAAGATCTTACCTGTTCTCGTGAATGGCATCCATGCAACCTATGGATTCAGCGACAGTGGAGCTGCCCCAACATTGGCAGCAAGAAGCCTGATAGACCGAATGGGTCTCAAAGGAAGACCATGCAACCAGATCATGGCAACTGAAGCAGGGACTTTCACTTGTAAGGAAGTTCTGTCCCTACACATTGGTAATATTAATACTGATGAAGGAGAGCATGTGACCGACGTGTTCGTGGCTGACAAGATCAATGTGTCTATGGACCATGCCATGAGTCAAGAATGGCTGACCAAGTGGCCACATCTGAGTGACCTGGAAGTAGAAAGTCTACCTGAAGATCATCGTCAAGTAGAGCTAATCATTGGGCTAGACACGACATTGAACTGAGTGATTCTAGACCAGCGACATGGGCTGAAGGACGAGCCATCTGCCTACCTGACCAAGCTAGGGTGGGTTGTTTTTCGGCCCCAACAGGACCCAGATCGACTTCAGGTCCTGCCCCTCTGTTCCATGTGTGCACTGTGGATGATACAACAGAACTGCAATGCAACTTCAACCAAGACTTTTGGGAGAAAGAGACACTCTCAAAGATAGAAGATTCTTTTGAAGACAAGAGATTCCTGTCTTTGTTGGACGAAACTGTTGTCCAGACAGATGGCAAGTATGTTGCTTGCTTACCCTTTAGTGACACTGAGCCTCTACCTAATAACCGTGCCATGGCAGAACATAGGGCTCACTCCTCAAAGAAGAAATTTGAGGCAAATGAAACGTACTAGACTATATACGTCGAACAAGTAGAGAAGTACCTTTTGAAAGGGTACGCTGAGCTTGTCCCAGTCGACAAGCTGAATCGCAGTGATGGCCGTGTGAACTACATGGCCCACCATGGGGTCCAACACCTTACCAAGGACAAATTTAGGGTCGTCTTCGACCTTAAGGCTAAGCATGCTGGGACCTCACTCAATGACCACCTCATGCAGGGACCAGATCTCACAAGTAGTCTTGCTGGAGTGCTGCTGCGCTTCAGGGAAGGACAACATGCTGTTACTGCGGACATACAAGAAATGTTCCATCAATTCAAGGTGCCAGAAGACGAGAGGGACTCTTTACGCTTCCTGTGGTGGCCAGGTGGAGACACCAATCAAGCTATTCAAGAGTTCAGGATGACTTCACATGTGTTTGGAGCGCAATCGTCCTCAAGTGTAGTCAACTTCTGCCTCAGACAGGCCGCACTGGACTATGGTGACAAGTATGGTGAAGACGCTTGCCATGCCATACGATGCAACTTCTACGTTGACAACTTGTTGAAGTCAATGGACAGCGAAGAAGACTGTATCCAATTGCCAAAAGACCTCATTGGACTCTGTGCTGATGGAGGATTCCGGCTGAACCAGTGGACATCTAGCAACAAGTGCATTCTCGCTGCCATGCCTGAATGGGGAGAGAGATAAATCAGTGGCTACATTGGACCTCAGTAAGGACGAGCTGCCTACGGAGCGCGCTTTGGGTATCCACTGGGACATGAGCAGTGATGAGTTCACCTTCAAGATCAACCTGAAGGAGAAGCCTAGGACGTGAAGAGGAGTTCTCTCTGTAGCGGCTTCCTTGTATGATCCACTTGGTATTGTTGCACCTTTCACCCTGAAAGGGAAGATGTTACTACAAGACCTGTGTCGTCGCAACTTACCTTGGGACGAAGAAATGAACAACGACGAAGCAAATCGCTGGAGCAGATGGACTTCCCAGCTTCAGTGTTTAGGAAACTTCAAGATCAGAAGAAGCCTGGTGCCTCCAGACTTTGGGGAGGTATCATCGTACCAACTTCACCATTTTGCGGACGCAAGCCAGGCGGGAGTATGGGCTGTGGCCACGTATCTGCGCACGGTAAGCAAGAATAACCAAGTGAACAGTACACTGGTTATGGGTCGAGCTCGTGTAGCTCCCCTCAAGAGACCGAGTATTCCACGAATGGAATTGACTGCTGCTTTTGTGGCAGCTCAACTTGATTGCAAGATCAGGTCAGAACTCAATTTGGAGTTGTGTGACTCAGTGTTCTGGACCGACAGCACGTCTGTCCTGAAGTACATCCGTAACCTGTCTGCAAGATACCACACATTTGTGAACAACCGTGTGAACCTCATCCGCGACCTCAGTGACATCACCGCTCGGAGGTATGTGAACACCTCTGCGAACCCTGCAGTCGCTGTGGCTGACAGGACCAGAGTTCCTGTGTCAAGAGCAGGACAGTTGGCCAGCTCTTCCTGACGATGTTAAGCGAGCAGAACTAGATGGAGATCCAGAAGTAAAGCAGTCTGCACCCATCTTCAGCATGGTGGTGCCG
>NC_090741.1:127062925-127067925 GCF_036898095.1 Palaemon carinicauda | reverse complement strand
GTCGGTAGTTAGCACGATGTCGCCAACTTGGATGTCTCTGTCTTTCTTGCAGCAATGGAAGGTACTCCCTCAGCCATCGCTTCCAGAATTGATCGGCAAGATATTGTGCTTGACACCAGCGGCGCCTAACATACAAGTCCTTCTGGTCAGTCTTCGTTACTGGGAGCACAGCATACTAGGCGTCAACGGCAGTGGACAGTCTGGGTCGTCGTTTACCTTGGTTAGGGGTCTTCCATTCACCAAAGACTCGGCTTCGCAGAACAGAGTCGATAGTGTGTCGTCAGTGGTGACCTGCTGCAGGCAGGTTGCACTGAGAGCTCTTCTCAATGAGCGTATGAGGCGTTCCCAGACTCCTCCGAAGTGTGACGCATGTGGTGGGTTGAAATGCCACTCGATGTCCTTAGCTGCTAAGGTTTGGACAATTTCCTCTTCCTTGAAGTCTTGAAGAGCTTCCTTCAGCTTTCAGTTAGCTGCGACGAGGTTGGTACCGTTGTTTGACCATATTCTCTTGACAGCTCCTCGCCTGGCCGTAAATCTTCTCACTGCATTCACAAAGGAGTCTTGATCCATCGAGCTAAGAACCTCCAGGTGAATCGCTCGCACTGTCAGGCAGGTAAAAATGGCTCCCCAGCGCTTCACTGTAGAGCGCCCTTGCTTCACAAAGAAGGGACCGAAGCAGTCTGCCCCTGTATTGGTGAAGGGAGGATCCCCCGGACAGATCCGGTCAGAGGGCAAGTCAGCCATCACTTGATTCACTGGCCGACAACTGAGTCTTCTACAGATGACACAGTCACGTATCACTGATCTAACTACTGAATTTCCATGAACGATCCAGTAGTTTTTTCTTAGTTCAGCCATAAGATGGTTCTTCCCACAATGGCTGTTTGTTTCATCGGTCCATCGCACCATCTTCCTCACAACTGGCGACTTGGATGGAAGAATGATGGGGTGCTTGCAGCTATCACTGATGGTAGCTTCACAGTCTTCCACCAACCTTCAGCAAGCCTTCTTGTAGAAATGGTCGCAACTTGCAAATCTTGCTGGATTTCTTCACCTTGGAATCCTTCTTGGAGAGTGATTTGATCTCACTCCCATACTCTTGAGCTTGAATCTTCTTCCATATTATGGTTGTTGCACAATTCATCTCGTTTGCTGATAACACTTCTGATCCACTCCTGGTTCCTAATCGCCTCAGTCGAGTGATGATCCGCACAATCTTTGTCCATGAAGAGAACTTGGCAGCAATCTTCTCCACTAAGATTGGTTCCGGCACCACCATGCTGAAGATGGGGGGAGACTGCTTAACTTCTGGATCTCTATCTAGTTCTGCTCGCTTAACATCGTCAGGAAGAGCTGGCCAACTGTCCTGCTCTTGACACAGGAACTCTGGTCCTGTCAGCCACAGCGACGACTCCAGCAAGCTGTCCACATTAAGGCCCCGAGAGGCCAGGTCTGCAGGGTTCGCAGAGGTGTTCACATACATCCGAGCGGTGATGTCACTGAGGTCGCGGATGAGGTTCACACGGTTGTTCACAAATGTGTGGTATCTTGCAGACAGGTTACGGATGTACTTCAGGACAGACGTGCTGTCGGTCCAGAACACTGAGTCACACAACTCCAAATTGAGTTCTGACCTGATCTTGCAATCAAGTTGAGCTGCCACAGAAGCAGCAGTCAATTCCATTCGTGGAATACTCGGTCTCTTGAGGGGAGCTACACGAGCTCGACCCATAACCAGTGTACTGTTCACTTGGTTATCCTTGCTTACCGTGCGCAGATACGTGGCCACACCATATCCCGTCTGGCTTGCGTCCGCAAAATGGTGAAGTTGGTACGATGATACCTCCCCAAAGTCGGGAGGCACCAGGCTTCTTCTGATCTTGAAGTCTCCTAGACACTGAAGTTGG
This sequence comes from Palaemon carinicauda, assembly GCF_036898095.1. Taxonomy (NCBI): domain Eukaryota; kingdom Metazoa; phylum Arthropoda; class Malacostraca; order Decapoda; family Palaemonidae; genus Palaemon; species Palaemon carinicauda. The sequence continues at coordinate 127,066,018 of NC_090741.1, read as the reverse complement.
GAAGTCCATCTGCTCCAGCGATTTTCTTCGTCGTTGTTCATTTCTTCGTCCCAAGGTAAGTTGCGATGACAAAGGTCTTGTAGTAACATCTTCCCTTTCAGGGTGAAAGGTGCAACAAAACCAAGTGGATCATACAAGGAAGCCACTACAGAGAGAACTCCTCTTCGCTTCCTAGGCTTCTCCTTCAGGTTGATCTTGAAGGTGAACTCATCACTGCTCATGTCCCAGTGGATACCCAAAGCGCGCTCCGAAGGCAGCTCGTCCTTACTGAGGTCCAATGTAGCCACTGATTTATATCTCTCCCATTCAGGCATGGCAGCGAGAATGCACTTGTTGCTAGATGTCCACTGGTTCATCCTGAATCCTCCATCAGCACAGAGTCCAATGAGGTCTTTTGGCAATTGGATACAGTCTTCCTCGCTGTCCATTGACTTCAACAAGTTGTCAACGTAGAAGTTGCGTCGTATGGCATGGCAAGCGTCTTCACCATACTTGTCACCATAGTCCAGTGCGGCCTGTCTGAGGCAGAAGTTGACTACACTTGGGGACGATCGCGCTCCAAACACATGTGAAGTCATCCTGAACTCTTGAATAGCTTGATTGGTGTCTCCACCTGGCCACCACAGGAAGCGTAAAGAGTCCCTCTCGTCTTCTGGCACCTTGACTTGATGGAACATTTCTTGTATGTCCGCAGTAACAGCATGTTGTCCTTCCCTGAAGCGCAGCAGCACTCCAGCAAGACTACTTGTGAGATCTGGTCCCTGCATGAGGTGGTCATTGAGTGAGGTCCCAGCATGCTTAGCCTTAAGGTCGAAGACGACCTTAAATTTGTCCTTGGTAGGGTGTTGGACCCCATGGTGGGCCATGTAGTTCACACGGCCATCACTGCGATTCAGCTTGTTGACTGGGACAAGCTCAGCGTACCCTTTCAAAAGGTACTTCTCTACTTGTTCGACGTATATAGTCTTGTACATTTCATTTGCCTCAAATTTTTTCTTTGAGGAGTGAGCCCTATGTTCTGCCATGGCACGGTTATTAGGTAAAGTAAAGTGTCACTAAAGGGTAAGCAAGCAACATACTTGTCATCTGTCTGGACAACAGTTTCGTCCAACAAAGAAAGGAATCTCTTGTCTTCAAAAGAATCTTCTATCTTTGAGAGTGTCTCTTTCTCCCAAAAGTCTTGGTTGAAGTTGCATTGCAGAAGTTCTGCAGGACCTGAAGTCGATCTGGGTCCTGTTGGGCCGAAAACAACCCACCCTAGCTTGGTCAGGTAGGCAGATGGCTCGTCCTTCAGCCCATGTCGCTGGTCTAGAATCACTCTGTTCAATGTCGTGTCTAGCCCAATGATTAGCTCTACTTGACGATGATCTTCAGGTAGACTTTCTACTTCCAGGTCACTCAGATGTGGCCACTTGGTCAGCCATTCTTGACTCATGGCATGGTCCATAGACACATTGATCTTGTCAGCCACGAACACGTCGGTCACATGCTCTCCTTCATCAGTATTAATATTACCAATGTGTAGGGACAGAACTTCCTTACAAGTGAAAGTCCCTGCTTCAGTTGCCATGATCTGGTTGCATGGTCTTCCTTTGAGACCCATTCGGTCTATCAGGCTTCTTGCTGCCAATGTTGGGGCAGCTCCACTGTCGATGAATCCATAGGTTGCATGGATGCCATTCACGAGAACAGGTAAGATCTTCAGCATTGTTCTTCCCTTAGGTAACTGGCTTGCACTCACTGAGAACATTGGTTGCACATTTAGGGCTACAGCACTCTTGCCAGCTGTAGCAGTCGCGCCACCTTCTGTAGTACCAACTGCCTTCTCACCGCCCCCGATAGCACTTTTGCCTCCCACATGGGCCGCACCTGTATTGCTTGCAGTCTTAGGTGGACTATGCAGCAGGGTATGGTGCTTGTGAGATCCACACTTTTCACAGATGGATGCATCTTCACATTTTGCATATGAATGTTCACCATTAAGACACCTGAAGCAGTATCTTGCCTTCTTTATCACCTCCCAGCGATCTGGAAGCTTCAACCTTTCAAATTTGAAGCACTCTTTAAGTTCATGGTCCTCTTTAGTGCAGAAGGGACACCATTTCCATCTAGCAGGTGAAGCTGTGTGGTGCACAGATAAGGTCTTAGGCCTGACAGGCTTGAATGGGTTCTCAGTAGGCTTTGGGGTACCGCGGTCGCACTCATAATATTAGAGCTGGAAGCTTGAACTTATGTTCCTCACATTTCGCTACCCATCTCACTCTCAGTTGGTATGGGAGCTTTTCAACAATCTTCTTCATTGTTTCTTGAAGCTCTATTCGATGGTAGTTATTACCAAGTGCTGCCTTAACTGTCTTCAAACATGCAGCATAATTTTTCAGGCCATCAATATCACCTGCATTAATCTCCTTCCAATCAAATTCTTGTATTCATGACACAATATCTCCCAAGCACAATCATACCCAATGTCAGTGGGTAGATGGGAACAGTTCTCAATCAGGTTCTTGGGAGTACCATCTAAACAGTTGTATAGATGAGTTAGCCTTCGTGCAAGGTCGTCGGTATTACACTCCACAATCCAGGTGAAAGAATTCTTAAACATGGAGAATTTGTTTAAGACTCCACTGAAACGTTCCAGCTTCATCTGTGGCAGCTGCATTCGTCGTGTTAGTTCTTGCTGACTAGTTAGTGTACAATCAAGAGCCTTTACTATTTCAGAAGTTTGCAGATCTGCTTGTGACACATCTTGAGTTAAGGGAACACGTCTTGGCACAAAAGTCGTCGCATCTGGGACCAATGGAGTTGAATGATGTTCAACACCCTTCAGGTCATACGTCACACTGTGGACGTTTGTAAGATTCACATGTACTTCCTGATCCCTGCTGATTCTCCCACTCTCATAGTGAGAATTTACATCACTTCTCCACTGCTCAATCCCTTTGACATCCAACTGAAATGATGAGTCCCTCTTCTCCTGTTGTGAAGCATTACTAGCAGCGGAACCAGCATATGAAGTTCCAACTTTAGACAGTGTTTCATACTCTACCGGTAGTTTATCACAGTCTAACTTCAGGCCGTTAATCTCTTCTTGGC
>NC_090741.1:127055425-127057925 GCF_036898095.1 Palaemon carinicauda | reverse complement strand
GATCCTTGAGGATCATTTAGCACTTCTTACAACTACTCGAGAAATAAGTTTTTATAGCCAGAATTTTAATTTTCTGATCCAACAATGCCCATGATAGCCTTCAATGTTATCCAGAATTATAACGAGGCTAAAGTGGGTGGAGCCTCATGAAGTCATCATTCTGACGATAATCATTGGTGAAAGTTTATAGCAAAATGCAGTACCGGCTATTTTTTTTTTTTTTTTACAGTAAATAGATCGGTAGATAGACAATAAATAAAAATTGCTTGACATTGGATGTAGCAGTTATCAAATCAAGCTTGTCTACTACGTTTTTGAAAATTACCAACTATTCCCTACACCTTGTCAGTCTGATTGTGAGCTATAAAGTAGACTGTAATTTCTTAGGAAACTTATTTTGGGAGTTAGACAAATAATCGAAGTGTTTTTGTATTTATTAACATATTTTGTTCGTTTGTTCATTATGACAATTCTCAGTGGAGAGGTTTCCGAGTTCATAAAGGTGTACTGCTTTGCTTTTATTTACACTTTTGTGTTATTGTTGGCAGAGGTATAGCCTTCGTTACGTATAACCAATCATCGATCGAGAAAGAGAGAAGAAATGCCGTCATAAGTTACGTAACGGGTGCGTTCGAAACCTTTTCTCTGAGTAAGTTGGCCCGTCTTCAAAAATCGTCACTTTTACTTAATAAAGTACCAAATTTATTCAACCTACGTAATGCAGAATATAGTCAAAATTTATGTGTGGATATAATGTGCATTCTGAATAAGCGTTATATTTATGAAATTCATAGAAAAAAAGTTATTGCAAAAAAACCGTGTTACAGAGGCCCTGAATCTCATAGTAGTATGGAAAAATATCCAAGACTGAGACATGGAAGGACGGGGAGGTTTAGACGTTAGAGCGTGTAAGTAATGGTTTGAAGATTAAGTGGTTAAGTTGTTAGGCAATATGTAAAGGAACAGAGGTTGTTGAGTGATTGAGAGTAGGGGATAGCTGTTTAATGAAAAGTGATTCTAGGGTAGGTAGAGAATAGCTATTGGGTGATTGGGCTAGTATTTTGAAATTAGAATAGTTAATTAATTGCTTGCATTGTTGAGCGTGATTACGTATGGAAGAAAATTCTTTTTTATTTAAAATACAACCTGTACGGTGACTGACTCCTCTATGAGAGTCAATGCGGATCCTCAAGAGACGGTTGGAACAACCAACATAGGTTCCTAAATTACATTTAGGACAATTGTATAAGTAAACAATTGGTGGCCCGGGGAAATCTGGTAAAACTCGCTGGTAAAGAGACTGATGTCTCACCAGGTAAATCCTCGGACAGCTAGATTAGTGTCAGGTTCAGATTTCCTTTATGGGCTCTCGTGGCATGGTTGGTTTCGACCTGGCCTTTCATTAGAAGGGGCTAGCGTTCGATCCCAAGTATGAGGTAGAAATTTATTTCTATTTGAACACGATGTTGTGTTGATATTTATCCATATTGACTCATTAGGGGTAATTTGAATGAATTACTACCAATTGTGTCACGTGGTGGCCCGGGGAAATCTGGTAAAACTCGCTGGTAAGGAGACTGATGTCTCACCAGGTAAATCCTCGGACAGCTAGATTAGTGTCAGGTTCAGATTTCCTTTATGGGCTCTCGTGGCATGGTTGGTTTCGACCTGGCCTTTCATTAGAAGGGGCTAGCGTTCGATCCCAAGTATGAGGTAGAAATTTATTTCTATTTGAACACGATGTTGTGTTGATATTTATCCATATTGACTCATTAGGGGTAATTTGAATGAATTACTACCAATTGTGTCACGTGGTGGCCCGGGGAAATCTGGTAAAACTCGCTGGTAAAGAGACTGATGTCTCACCAGGTAAATCCTCGGACAGCTAGATTAGTGTCAGGTTCAGATTTCCTTTATGGGCTCTCGTGGCAAGGTTGGTTTCGACCTGGCCTTTCATTAGAAGGGGCTAGCGTTCGATCCCAAGTATGAGGTAGAAATTTATTTCTATTTGAACACGATGTTGTGTTGATATTTATCCATATTGACTCATTAGGGGTAATTTGAATGAATTACTACCAATTGTGTCACGTGGTGGCCCGGGGAAATCTGGTAAAACTCGCTGGTAAAGAGACTGATGTCTCACCAGGTAAATCCTCGGACAGCTAGATTAGTGTCAGGTTCAGATTTCCTTTATGGGCTCTCGTGGCATGGTTGGTTTCGACCTGGCCTTTCATTAGAAGGGGCTAGCGTTCGATCCCAAGTATGAGGTAGAAATTTATTTCTATTTGAACACGATGTTGTGTTGATATTTATCCATATTGACTCATTAGGGGTAATTTGAATGAATTACTACCAATTGGGTCACGTGGTGGCCCGGGGAAATCTGGTAAAACTCGCTGGTAAAGAGACTGATGTCTCACCAGGTAAATCCTCGGACAGCTAGATTAGTGTCAGGTTCAGATTTCCTTTATGGGCTCTCGTGGCATGGTTGGTTTCGACC
>NC_090741.1:127045425-127050425 GCF_036898095.1 Palaemon carinicauda | reverse complement strand
TCTTTTGCTGCCGGCCGGCATCGGTTGTATACCTTTGCCGGCCGGCTATTATCACGCCATTGTCTGCCGGTCGCTACGAGTGGTGGCCGGCAGCCGGGTGCTACCTTGTGTAGTTGCTGGCCGGCAGTATTGCCGGCCGGCACTTGCAGGTGCCGGCCAGCACATGCATTTGAACCAGCGTTCTGCCGCCTTATAGCTCTTAAGTAGTATACTTTAGTTCTAGTATATACTGTAGGGAGAAAACTATAGTATAGTATTGTTACAACACTGTGTTTCTAACCCTCCTGTGTTATCTTGCACAGCCCCTTGGTGTTGCCTTACAGATAAAGAAAGTGAGTTCTTTCTTGTCTACTATCCGGTATTTTAAAATCATCCTTTAGGTGTGATCTACACCTGTTTCCTCTGGAAATTTTTCATTGGTTGCTCTAAGATAGTTTAACCATACAATTTTATAATCTGGAAGGTTGCAGCAATTGACTGTGCGGGAAACACAAGTGTGTGTCTTTCCTTTCCGTTTAATTATGAAGCTATGTATATCCAGTGATACGTAGTTCACTTGATACTCATGGAAATTTCCTCTCTTTACAGGAGGCCCATCCGGAGTGTGGAAGCGTCTTCTGTAACGTCCGCAGCAAGAACTTCTGCGGACATGATTTGTGTAGGAGGCACGCAGCATGCGCTGTCTCCAAAGGTGATCTTCGATATTGGGACCCGCAGGTATGGACCATGTGCACAAACCTGATTGCTGAGGCTTTTGATTCCCCTAGGATGGCGGAGTCAAGGGATGTAGCAAGGGAGAAGCTTCGTGCCTGGGTAAGGGGTTTCCAGAAGAACACCTCTGGGCCCTATCTTCCAAGTGAGAAGATGCGGGCTTACCTTTTCCCCAGAGCGTCAGCTGAGGCAGTGATTCCCTAGCCTCAAGTGGAGATACCGGTAGTTCAGATCCCTGTGGATGCTGAAGTCGCGGTCGCCCTGCAGGACATCCAGTTGGACGACAGGATATCGGAGGTGTCCGAGCGTCTGGAAGAGGACCTTCTGGCAGAAGACCAGGATGAAGATCAGGCTCCAGGCATTGAAGAGGAAGAGGCCGACGCGATATCGGCTACACCGGTTCAGGCCTCTGAACCTATTCCCTCAACATCGTCCGCTCTCCCAGAAGAGCTGGGAAAGACCCTTTCCTCCATCGTTGGAATGATCCAACAGATGCAGAGGTAGAATAATGAGAAGGCGGCTGCAATGGAGCGGGAGATGCAGAGAATTGCAGCATCACGTGGGCCCCAGAAGAGGCTCAGCGTGAAAGACCTTCCCTTGTGCTCTGATGCTAACCCTTGGAGGTATGCTGAGCACATGCCGATGACGACTGGAAAGATCGTCATGTCGGAGAAGTTGGGCTTAGTTCCCCTTGAGGAGGTGGAATTCTGGCCCAGCAAGGGGTCGTATCCGGACTGTTATGTCCGTCTGAGGAAGGAACCAGCTTCAAAGGAGGAGACAGAGCCGAAAGAGGTCATAGTTATGGACCATGCTAAGGCTCAAGCTTTGCTATCGTGCTCGATGAAAGAGAGGGGCTTCACAAACTCAAAGGTTCCTTCTTTGAGTAAGAAGCACCCTTCCTTTGTGTCCTCTCCTGCTAGAGCCTTCCCCTTTATGCAGAAAGGGTTTGCGGCTGTGCTAAAAGCAGTCGAGGCTGGCAAGCCAGGCCCCTCCTTGGAGGATTGTAAACCTTTGTCTCTGGCCCTACCCTTGGACCACAAGGACTGGAAGGACGTCCATCTGACCTTCTCAGTCGGGAAGTTGGAGGCCTACATTGCCGGACGTCAGTTCGGTGAGAACCTCCCCAAGCTGTCTGACTTTCTTTTGCGAAGGGAGCTCGAGACGAAAGAAAGACTTGCTGCCTCAATGCCTCTTCAAACGACTCTTGAGACAATGGCAAGTGACCCCAAGGTTCATGAGATGTTCATGGTAGTGGCTAAGATTCATCTGGCCACAGTGACGAAGGACCTTTACAGCTTCGTCAAGGCGAGGAGAGCTTGTAGGGAGTTCGTGTTCGCCTCGGCTGTGGTGAGGCACGAGCCAAGGAAACTAATCTCCTCCAACATTTGGGGCAAAGACCTTTTCCCTAGCGAATCGGTCAAGGAGGTTGTAGATAAGGCTGCAACGGAGAATAGAAACCTTCTCCAGAAGTGGGGCTTATCTCTCAAGAGAAAGTCTTCCCCGGATGAAGGTCCCCAACCAAAGAGGAAGACTAAGAAGACTAGGCTACCCTCTCGGCCAGCCAAGCCATTCAGACAGCAACAGCAACAGCAATTGCCTATGCCTTCAGTGCCCCAGATGGTGGCACAAACCCCGACCACATTCCAGTGGGTACCCCAAGCCGTGTCGACGCAGTCCCCGGCATTTAACCCAACGTTCGAAGGGCAGTCAACTACCTTTCGAGCAAAGCCTAGAGGAGCAGCCAGAGGCTCGTCTAGGCGCCCCTCAAGGGGGAGGGGATTCAGGGGTGGTCGCGGTCAGGGAGGCAAGACCTCAGGACAGCAGTCAAAGTGAGGTGATACCAGTAGGAGGGAGACTTCAGAATTTTCGGGATCGGTGGACCTTCGATCCCTGGGCCCACAGCCTACTCAAGAATGGACTGGGTTGGAGCTGGTACAGCACTCCATCCCCGTGCCCTCGATTTTTCCAACACTCCACCCCCGTTCTGGAGGAGTACATTCAAGAACTGTTGGAGAAAAAAGTGATCCGAAGGGTAAAGTCCATCAAATTCCAAGGGAGGCTGTTTTGTGTTCCCAAGGACTCAGAAAAACTCAAAGTCATTCTGGACTTGTCGCCACTTAACAAGTTCATAGCGAACTGCAAGTTCAAGATGCTAACACTGCAACACATAAGGACCTTACTGCCCAAGAGGGCATTTACCGTCTCCATAGATTTGTCAGACGCCTATTGGCACGTTCCAATCAATCGCCGTCTCTCCCCCTACCTAGGGTTCACGCTACATCGAAGACTCTATGCCTTCAAAGCTATGCCATTCGGGCTAAACATAGCCCCAAGGATCTTCACGAAGCTTGCGAGCGTAGCTCTCAAACAATTACGCCTAAAGGGAATCCAGGTGGTAGCCTACCTGGATGACTGGCTGGTGTGGGCAGCATCCAAGACGGAATGCTTGCAAGCTTCTCGGCAGGTGATCCAGTTCCTAGAGTATCTAGGCTTCAAGATCAACAGAAAAAAGTCTCGACTTTCTCCATCTCAAAAATTCCAGTGGTTGGGAATCCACTGGGACCTAGTGTCACACCGATTCTCCATCCCGGCGAAGAAGAGGAAGGAGATAGCTGGCTCTGTCAAGAGACTTCTGGATTCCGAAAGGATATCAAGACGCGAACAGGAGAGAGTGCTGGGTTCTCTCCAGTTTGCTTCAGTAACAGACCCGGTGCTAAGAGCACAGCTAAAGGATGCAACCAGAGTTTGGAGAAGTTATGCATCAAACGCGTGAAGAGATCTGAGAAGACCAGTTCCGCTTCGTCTACGTACTCTTCTCAGGCCTTGGTCCCAAGCCAGGCAACTAAAGAAGTCGGTACTTCTACAGCCACCTCCCCCCTCGTTGACTATTCACACAGACGCCTCGAAGGAGGGGTGGGGAGGTCATTCTCATCGGAAGAAGGCCCAAGGGACTTGGTCCAATCTATTCAAGACATTTCACATAAACTTTCTGGAGGTTATGGCAGTACTCCTTACCTTGAAGAAAGTCTCCCCGCGTCGCTCGACCCACATAAAGTTGGTGCTGGACAGCGAGGTGATTGTGAGATGCTTGAATCGACAAGGATTGAGGTCACCACCTCTCAAACAGGTGATGTTGGCCATCTTTCGACTGGCGGAAAAGAAGAAGTGGTACCTGTCGGCAGTTTACCTTCAAGGAGTCCGCAATGTGACAGCGGACGCTCTATCCAGGTTCACACCGATAGAGTCGGAATGGTCCCTAGACTCAGGTTCATTCTCCTTCATCTTGAGTCAAGTCCAAGAACTGCAGATAGACCTCTTTGCGACGAAAGACAACAAGAAGTTACCCCTTTACGTGTCCCCGTACGAGGACCCCTTGGCGGAAGCAGTGGACGCGATGTCCCTCGACTGGAACAGATGGTCCAGGATTTACCTGTTCCCTCCTCACAACCATCTGTGGAGGGTCCTCAACAAACTGATATCCTTCAAGGGAGTAGCGGCAATAGTGGCTCACAAGTGGCCGATCAGCGTGTGGTTCCCTCTGGCATTGGAACTACGGCTGAAGTTTCTACCGTTACCAGATCCAGTTCTGACCCAGCGAGTCCAGAAGTCGACTGTCTGCGCTTCATTACAGAAAACTGGGACCCTGCAGCTCATGATTTTCTCTCCCTAGTGGTGAGAAAGCGTTTCGGGATTTCGAAAGACAGTATAGACTTCCTAGAGGAATATAGGTGCAAATCTACTAGAAGGCAAAATGAGTCATCTTGGAGAAAATGGGTGGCCTTTGTCAAGGCAAAGAATCCGCAAGAGATCTTGACGGACCTCTGCTTATCTTTCTTCATCCACCTCCATGGTCAAGGATTAGCAGCTAACACGATTTCAACGTGTAAATCTGCTTTGACAAGACCCATTTTATATGCCTTCCAGGTCGACCTAGCTAACAAGATTTTTACTAACATTCCAAAAGCCTGTGCTAGGCTCAGACCTTCAGCACCTCCAAAGCCCATTTCATGGTCTTTAGATAAAGTTCTTCATTTCGCTTCACTGTTGAACAATGAGGAGTGTGCGTAAAGGATTTGCCCAAAATGTTATTTTCCTATTTGCACTCGCATCCGGGGTCAGGGTTAGTGAGATTGTAACCCTCTCGAGAGAAAGGTCGCGTTCAGTTCTTGGATGGGGGAGAGCTGAACCTGTTTCCGGATCCTACGTTTCTCACCAAGAACGAGTTACCCACCAACAGGTGGGGTCCCTGGAGAATCTGCCCTCTGAAAGAAGATGCATCTCTATGTCCA
>NC_090741.1:127017144-127037425 GCF_036898095.1 Palaemon carinicauda | reverse complement strand
TGGCAATCCTGACGCCCATAGGCATACCTTCAAGCTTCCAGATCTCGGTCATTGAATCTTCTGTAATTTGCTAATTCATATATTTAGCGCCACTTGGGACGCGTGGGTCAGAAGAGAAGCATCCTTCCTCTCTCTCTCTCTCAGTACCTAGAGAGTTCCCCAACGTAAAATGTGTGTTGAAATGATACAAAAGACAAAAAATGTGATTTTGAACTTATTGTGCTTTGGTGTGTAAGGGAATCATGTAAATTTTTGTAACTGGCCCTGCACAAGTAAATATAGGAAGTTATTGACTTTATCAGTTACTTTATGTAAGTTCTTTAAAAGTATAAGCATTTAAATGTAATTATTTCTTTTTTCTTAATCTAAGTTTTTGAGCAGATTTAATATTTCGAGTCAGGTGATTATATAATTTTCAGATTATAATTATTTCTTTGGTCTTAGTCTAAGGTGTATTCATATCTAATATTACAAGTCAAGTGATTATATAAATTTCAGAGCGTAAAATTTTTTCATCCTAATCTAAGTTTTGTTCAGACTTAATATTTCGAGGGATTTATTTTTCCATGTAAATTCTTCTGAAAATGTTGTAATTTATATAGAATATATATATTTTTTTGTAAAGAGTGTACTATTTTAATCAACAGTGTTTATTTCATGCTCGCTCGTATCCTTTTAATGAATCTTATTAAGAGGGGGTTTCCAATAGTTTTTAATAATAATCACCCAGTGTTGTTTTGAGTGTACTTAAGAGGCCTTTGGATATTAAGTGTTTTATATATTGCTTTGGTGGGGGGGGAGGGTTATATACCTGTCTCAGAGCTTGGGCATTAATATTTTCAAGTATAACAGATTTAATGTAAAAACAAACAGGTGACTTTAAAACTCAAGAGGTTGTATTGCTTGCCAGCTGTTTTATATAAATATATATATACATACATACATATATATATATATATATATATATATATATATATATATATATATATATATATATATATATATATATATGATATCATATATAGGGTCCGAGACCACGGGACTAGAGAGTAATATATTTTGGGTGGCAATTCCCTGGGGATCGAGCGATTCTGTTTTAAATATTGGTGACATTAAAGGTTTGAACAATACAGTGTTGATAGGATTTTGTGTATCGTTAGGATATAATTTTTGGAGAGTTACTAAATACTTAAAATATATGACGGCACAGTTTAATATTCAAGACATTAGTGTAATCGGATCGTAATCCTTTAACTTTTTTTAATAAAACAAAAAAAAAAGTAATCAAGGGTTAACTAGGTGGTCATTATGTTTGCAACCGTATTGCATTAATGTAAAACATATATCAGGTGAAGAAGACATGGTTGCAGATTATTTATCTCAGGATTAATCGATGGATTCAGGCCCAGGATAATTAATTTTTTTTTTTTTGGGGGGGGGGTGTGGGGGGGGGGGCCATCTATTTTATGAAGCTGGTCCCGCATAAAGTAAATAGTTTAATAAGGTATTTTATTTATGCTTCCATTTGTGCATTGAAGAGTTCCTCTCATGTAGGTATAAGATTGTTATGTAAATTACGTAGGACTTTCGTCATTATTTTCCTTGTATTTTTCATTGAAGTCAGTATATGTAAATTTACGTTATTTTTATTAATTAACTTTTCATTTCACATATTTTGTTACAAAGTCTTACGTAAACTGTTAAGAGTGTTATATGATCCATACAAGATACGAGCAAGGGCTTATTTAAATGTTTTTTATATTTTTATGAAGTATTGTGTAATGTTTGTGAGAAAATACACAATTCTTTTTTGTACCGCTTGTTTTAGAAGGGTCTCAAAAACCCTAGTGTTAGATCTTATCTTTTTTTTTATTTTGAGGACAGAGGGTGGGTGGAGCTAGCTGAGAGAGTCGTACCGGTGTGATTTGGTATGCCTCCGAGAGAGCAATCTTTGGCAATTCTTATGCCTTAGTCCAACCCACAAACTTACAGATCTTGTTCATAGAATTTTCTGTAAGTATCTAATTTTATATATATATATATATATATATATATATATATATATATATATATATATATATATATATATATATATATATATGTATATATATATATATATATATATATATATATATATATATATATATATATATATATATATATATATATATAACTTCCCAAGTAATGCATGGGGCAGAAAAGAAACATTATTCCTGTGAAAGAGCCACAGTGCCTCCCCATTCTCTCTCTCAGTATCTAATATTGTGTCCTCTACAAAGTGATTCTGTGCCCCAAGGTAAAACGTGTGTTGAAACAACATGAAATATGAAAAAGGTGATTTTTAATTTATTGTGTTGTGATTGTTATTATTATGTAAATTTTGGTAACTGGCCCTGCCCAAGTAAATATGTGAAGTTAGTAATTTTATCAGTTACTTTATGTAAGTTCTTTAAGAGTTTAAGCATTGGAGTGTAATCATTTTTTTTTTTGTTAGTCAAAGGTTTTATGAAGATTTAATATTTCGTGTCAGGTGATTATATAATCTTTGAAGTATGATTATTTCTTTTGTCTTAGTCTAAAGTTTACTCAGATTTAATATATCAAATCATGTGATTATATAATTTTCTGAGCGTAACATTTTCTTGTCTTAATCAAATTTTGGTCCAAACTTAATATTTCCAGTGATTTATTTTTTTTATGTAAATACTTTTCAAAGTGTTGTGATTTTTATGGAATACATTTATTTTTGTTATGAGTGTATCATTTCAATCTCCACTGTTTACTTCATGCTCACTCCTAAACTGTTAACAAATTGTAGTAAGAGGTGGTTTTTAATAGTTCTTAATGATAATTACTATGTGTTGTTTTGAGTGTACTTAAGGAACCTCTAGATATTCAGTATTTCATATATTGCTGTCTATGAGTTATATAACTGTCTCGGATCTCGGGTATCAGTATTTTCAAGTGAAACAGATTTAATGTAAAACCAAACATGGGAGTTTGGAACTCTAGAAGATTTATGGCTTGCCAGCCGTAATATATGTAATATTATATTTAGGTTCCCAGACCACGGGACAATAGTAGAATATATATATATATATATGTACATATATATATATATATATATATATATATATATATATATATATATGTATATATATATATGTATATATGTATATATATATATATATATATATATATATATATATATATATATATATATATATATATATATATATATCTACACACACATATATATATATATATATATATATACACACACACATATATATATATATATATATATATATATATATATATATATATATATATATTTATATATATACACAAATATATATATATATGTATATATATATATATATATATATATATATATATATATAAATATATATATAAATATACATATATATATATATATATATATATATATATACATAAAATTATATATATATATATATATATATATATATATATATATATATATATATATATATATATATATATATAAATATATATATACATATATATATATATATATATATATATATACATATATATATACATAAAATTATATATATATATATATATATATATATATATATATATATATATATATATATATATATATATATATATACTCTGTTACTTTTCGGTAAACAAATTTCTTCTTCCTTTTATTTCATTGGTTACAGTTGATGATTTCCCATTTCCATGTTTTTATAATTAACTTTTCAATAAAGTCACACATTAAGAAAAGAAATTTTTTTTTTGGGGGGGATATTAAAGATTCCACAAACAAAATAAAAAAAATAAAAATTATTGTATACCTTCTCATTATTTCGTTCAAATGATCATATGCTTGATAAGCCTTATAGACACCAATTATAATACAATGGTTTTGAACATTATTATTAATTGAAAATCACCGATTATAAAATCAAGAGAAATTGATTTCCTTTAAGTCGGGATATAGATTCTCCATTCAAGGATGCTGGAATGGGTTGCTCTATTTGCAGAAGATCTCACGGGAAATGAAATTCCCAACTTGGAGTGAAGTTTGGAACAACTCGTTATTAGTTTAGGTTTACCAAAATTGAAAGGAGTGGCCATATGCTCATGCCATTTATCCTTTATAAATGAACTATTAATCAAGAGTTTGCTTAAATATATATATATATATATATATATATATATATATATATATATATATATATGTATATATATATATATATATATATATATATATATAAAAATATATGTATATATATATATATATATATATATATATATATATATATATATATATATATATATATATATATATATATATATATATATATATATACCTATTAAGGTCTTGACGGATCATAATCCTCTGACCTTCATTAGCAGATACAAGAATAAAAATCAACGATTGATGAGGTGGAGCCTCATGCTGCAAGAGTGGAATTTAGAATTTTCCCACATCCAAGGAGAAGATAATATTGTTGCCGATTTTCTTTCGCAGCTTTGAATAGCAGTTATTGGCAGATGGCTATGCCGCTATTAAAGGTAGTATTTGTATCGTTCTATTTATGGTGTGTGTGCTTTTGAAGTGGGCACGTAGTGAGTAAAAACAAATATATATTTAAGATTTATTAATCATGTTTTCTTTACAGAGAGCGATAATGTTTTAGGTATAGTATACGGGATATTTAAAGTTAAAAGGTGAGGGTGATCACTGGTACTTGCTAATGGTTAATTAATTAGGTGGTCTAAGGGTTCTAGGTGTCAGGTACGATAAGGTTTTTTAATAAGCTAAGAAAAGAGATAGGCACTAATCCGGTTGTTCCGTATTTTCAGGCTAATAAATACGCTTCATCGATTTTGTGTGTTTATTTGTGCAGGGGAGACTTGTGGTGGTCTTCTCTGTGTCGTTTGGTGTGTGTGTATGTATTGGACACTATGGTGATAAGTGTGATATAACACTGAAATAGACAGTGGTTTTTTAAATCAACATTTATTGATAGTGAGCGAAGTGTATCCCTGAAATTGAATAGTGTATTGAGTGCGGAAAAGGTTATTGCCTATGGACTATATATACAGAATCCGGTTGTTAGTGAATGACTCGTTCTCAAGTTTAGTAACGGTGTGAGTGATGTGAAACTCTTAGGTTTGTTATCTATTTATCGAATGGTGATGTTGAAAGTTTCCGGTTTTGGAAACTTTTTTTGTGAATAGTATTAAGTTTAAGAGGTTGTTAGTATTTGTTATATATTGCTATCCTTTTGAGCTGCAATCCTTGGTACTTGCCATCCTCTTTCCTTTTGTTTGTCATGTTTTTGCAGTTTGTTTAATGATTATCTTTGAGTGTTAGTTTAATATTTCAAAATGTGATGACCTGTATGTTGTAATTTAAATATCATTATAAGAAAAAAACATTATTTTGGGAAATTTATTTTTTTTTGTTAGGTGAGGTGTGACATAGTTGTTATATATTTCTAAATTTTTAAAGTTTTTTTTATGTTTAATGTTAATTATAGAAGTGTTGTATTCTTTGTTTATTAGCTTTTTGTCTCTTCACCGGTGGTTATCTTGGTGTTTATTATTGGCTAACGACTGTTTTATATTTTCAAGTTGTGTTGGTTACGTGGCTGCGCTCGTTCTTTATCCGAGGTTTGGAGGTTTACGCTTGGAGGAGTTTGCCTCAGTGTGTTGCTGAGCCTCCAACCTTGAAGGGCATGTCTATTGCTATTGGAATTATACCTTTCTTCGCCACAAGGCAGAGCCACGCTTTGAAGCCATATAATCATTGGATATCCTTACTCTGCAGCAAGAATTATTATTCTACATATTGTGTACTGCCCTTGGTTCAGTAAAAGCCCCTTGGTTTTTACTGAACAAGCATTGTGATTTTCTGCTAATAAGATGAGCACCATCAGCACACTCTAGGTCAGCTAATATCCTATTACCAATCTAGTCCAATCCTTCTCCACCATCCTCAACTGTACTACACATTACAAAATCAGTGAGGATGAAAAGCAACATATGTGACAGCACATTCCCTTGGAGTACTCCGTTGTTCACTGGATATTCATCTGATAGGACACGGTTAACATTAACGTAGCATTGTCTATGCTCATGAACAGACGTAATCAAATTTAAATATTTGAAGAGGATATCCATAATAATGCATGACTCTCAACAAAATTGGCCAGTGCACACTATCAAAGGCTTTTTTCATATTTCTCAAATGCCATCAAAAGTGCATTTCTATATTTTCAAATTGAGATTTTGGTCAATAGAACTTCTGTCTTTTCTAAATCCTACTTGGTCATCTCTCAGCTTTACTTCATTTTTCTTTTCTGTTTTGGTCTCTTTAAAATAGGTTGGCTCTCCGTGCAACATTCTACAAAGTAATCTTGTAAGTATTCTGGGGGTCACTACATTTGCAGCCAATATCATCTTAGCAGTTATTCCAACGTAATCAGGGGCTTTCCTAAGGTTTTTTTAATGATAGCTTCGACTTCAAACATACTGAATTTATTCATGGGCACATTAGGGTCTTCATCAGCTTCATGTACATCAATGTTTTTATCTCGTATTCACACCTCACTAAAGTGTTCCATCCAACGTTCCCTTTCATCATCCTCTGTTGTTATAACTGTTATCTCTTTTTTGAATAGGTATGTGTTTCTTCTTGTTTACCCTCATATAAATTTTGTTAATAATTCTACGACAACTCTTACACCATAGCCACTCACTGAATTCTCAACTTTGTCAGCTTAATGTATGCTCCGTTCTAAATAATCTCTCCAGTCTTTCCCGTCTTTTTTTTTTTCTTTTTTTCTACCTCACTATCAATACTGGATTGCTTAGCATGCTCTACTTTGTAATTTTTAGTACATCCTCAAAAACTGTCAACATTCAATTTCTCTCTTTTTGCCCTTTTTTATAGTATTACACGTATCATTTGATATCCGTGGCTATCTCCTTGTAACTGCATGTCATAAAACTTACTACGAACTGACTGATATATGTTCTTAGTATTACACCCTTCATTGATTGTCTGCTCTTCGTCTCTCAAAGTTTTTAAGACTGCAAATCGATACCTACATTCAGCTGCAAATGTTTCTCTGTTCCTTTCTTCCAGAAGCTTCGTTGTGCCAAACCTTGGTATTCTATCTACATTTCTGTTGGGTGATTTCAGTTTCAATTTCAGTGAGGCAATGAATAGCTGGCGAATATTATCAATATCTGCACCTCTATAGCTTCTGACATTTCTCAAAGTTTTCCTTCTCTCTCCATTAATGGTTATGCGATCTTTTTGATTTTTATAATTGTCACATGTATATTTGTGAATGTCCTTGTGCTGGAAAAGAGTACCTCTAATGACAAAATTGTTTGCTAAGCAAAAAGTTATAAAATATGCTCTATTTTCATTTGCAATTTTGCTAAGACTCTCGACGGCAACATCCATCACATTCTCCATAGCCTGATTACTCCTTTCAACTTTGGCATTGAAGTCACCAATTAAAATTTTTCATATCTCTCTCTGAGATCACATCAATTACACTCTGCAGTTCTCCATAGTATTATTTTTTCCTTTCTTTTGGGGAATCATTTGTTGGTGCATAACAAACTATCATATCATATCATAATTATTATTATTATTATTATCATTATTATTATTATTATTATTATTATTACTAAGCTGCAACCCTAGTTAAAAAACAATGATGCAATAACTCCAGGGGATCCAACGGGAAAAAAGCCTAGTGAGGAAAGGAAACAAGGAAATAAGAGAATTAATTGCCAATTAAAATAGAATCTTCAAGAACAGTAACAGCAATTAAAATAGACTTTTCATGTATAAAATAAAAAACTTCAACGAAATAAGAAGAGAAATAAGAAAGAATAGTGTACCCTCAAGCAGGAGAACTCTAAACTAGAACAGCAGAGGACCATGCTACAGAGGCTATGGTACTACCCAAGACTAGAAAACAATGTTTTTGAATCTGGAGTGTCCTTCTCCTTGAAGAGCCGCTTACCATAGCTAAAGAGTCTTCCACCCTAACCAAGAGGAAAGTAGCCACTGAAAAATTACATTGTAGTAATTAACCTTGTGAGGAAAGAAGAGTTGTTTGGTAATTTCAGTGTTGTCAAGTGTATGAGGACAGAGAGATCCATTGGCTAGATTCATCAGAGGATGGCTAGTTCCTTGTGCTGCGCAGTCACTAAAGCAAGTGATTCCTGCTGGTCCTTACCAATTCCAGAAATATCATCCGCCAGGCGTTGGGAGTAAAAGTCGAAGGGACACCTTACATATTGCCTTAAACCTAATTCGTCACCCTTATGCCAGTGACTTCTTTGAGGTTTAGGGGGCATGTCCACCATACGCAAAGTTTTTGTTACTCCTCCAGGTTGCTAATCCGCATATTCAGCCATTGGCAATCATGGAATTGCCTATATATCCGGCCTCATACAGTGTGTATATATATATATATATATATATATATATATATATATATTTATATAAAGAGATAAATAGATATTTAGACATATTATATATATATATATATATATATATATATATATATATATATATATATATATATATATATATATATATATATATATATATATATATGGCAGCGCGTATAGGTCCGGGTAAACGCCGTATCCAAAGGGCACGAAGTAGGTTCACCTCACGAGGAGAGCCGTCTGCGGCAGGTTGAAGGCGAGCGATACTGGTCATTTCCCTGATGGCGAGCAAAGCCCTTTGGTCCCCCAACGGTTGTTGCGAGAGTTGAAAAAGCTTTCCTATACGGGTGGCTGGCGACGGCGAGTACTGCTGCAGAAGGTATGTTTTGAAAGCGTCGTACGCTATTGGGGTGTCTCCTTGTTCACAAACCCAGTCGGATATTTCCGGGAAAGTGTCCTCAGGTATCGCCACGAGAACATAATCTGCTTTGGTGGTTGAGCGAGTCACGCCCTTGATGCGAAACTGGACTTCTGCGCGCTGAAACCAAGCAAACGCCTCTCCGCTGGCGAACGATGAAAGTTTCAATGGGGCAGCCGCAGCGCCAACTTCCGTAGAGTCCGCCATAGTACCAACGATGGAAGGGCGAGGAGGGTGGGGGTGGAAGGCGGTGGGAGCGAGTCGACTTCCGTGGTCACCAATGTGGAGGCCGAGAGAAGGTTGTGACTTTAACACCCATTTTCTGCCAGTTTCTACTAATAGTTGAATGTTGCTTTATCTATATCCTCTGCAATCACTAAGGAATCATCTGCTGAAAATAATGATTCTATCGCTATTAAGTTATTTATAAAACAAGTTCCTTCCTCTTCTATATTCTTCATGACAATATACGTAATTAGTTTGAAAATGGAAGTTGATCCTGTGCAACCCTGTTTTATTCCACCTGTAACCCCTATTTCTTGCTCTATACCTTCAACTAAATCAAGACCTGTAGCATCTCCTTGAAAAATATTTACGAATGCACTTATGATTTTGGTGTAATCTATATTCTTTTAAAACGTCTATTAATTCCTCCCTTTTTACAGAGTCAAATGCTTTCCTTGAGTCTACAACAGTTACTATAAGGGGTTTCTTGTTTCAATAGCTCTCTTCAACACAGTACTGTAATATAAAGACATTGTCACATATCCTACCTCCTCTTGTGGATCCTACTTGGCATTAATTCTTGGGTGATTTTCCATAACCTCTTTCAGCAACATCATGAATATTTTTTTATGAAATACTCAATACAGCTATAGGTCTTAGGTCTTTTTGGTATCGGCAAATTTTTCTTTTCAACCATCTTTGTTCATGACTCCTTCCACATTTTTTTTTTTTTTTTTAACTCATTTTGGCAACATTTCTGTAAGGTTTCAAGACATGTTTTCGTTTTACCTAGCGCCTCATAGAGATCGGGATTAAGGCTATCCGGTCCTGTTTTTTTTTTTTTTTTTTTTTTTTTTTTTTTTTTTTTTTTTCCATTAGTTTTCCTAGGGAATTCTTTATTTTTTTTTATTATGACTAATGGAGTTTTCATTGGTTGATTTTCCTTTGTGTTACCATTGCAAGGTCATAGTGTTCTCTAAGTATGTCTGGGATATGATGTCTACCTATTCTTGTGATATCTTCCTGGTGCGCTCTTTAATTTTAAATTTTTTCTCCGCTTTTCTTATTCTAAACAAAGTCAATTTTATTTTCATGGTTACAATATATGGATTTCCAGTATTTGACTAATTCTTCTTTTGTTTGTTCATTATTTAGCTTAGTTCCTTGTTCTCTATAAGGTTGTAATACCTTCCCATGGTCTTTTTGTCTATTCCTTATTCTGTCAATGTTTTGCCATTTTTTTTCTATTTCTATCCATTTTTAATTCTTCTGTTACCTTTTTTTTTCAAATGAAGTGATTTCCTTCTTTATCAATTCTTACAATTCTCCCTTCTTTTGGTCATATCTCTCCTCTAATACCCGTTTTTTACATCGATATTTGATTAATTTCTTTTCTTTTTGTTTAAATCCTTACTTTTCTCTATTCCTTTTCTTATTTCATTGTTCATCTAGGGTTACTTATGTACCTTTTCTTCGCCAAATACTTTCCTTTTGTATTGGTTTGCCAATTATTCTTCTGTAGCCTCTTTTATTAGCAGGTCCATTCCTTCTAATCCTTCTATTTGTCTATCTCTTACAATTTCCTCTACTCTCGTAGTATATTTTCTTAAACTATTTTCTTCTGTCCTGTTGTATTTTACTTCTTCCAATCTTCCATTATTAAAGTAGTTATTTTAATCATTCTTGAATTATGATCCGAGATATCAAAGTTCGTTTTTTCATCGTCTATATTAATTTCCCCTAAGTTTTTGTACATTTGTTCATTTATTAGCATTTAGTTTGTATAGCAACTTTTTTTTTAATCTCTCTCAAGTCTAAACCCCTTTACATCTCAAATCCCCATTCAATAATACTAACCCCTGATCATTCATCCATTCTAAAATCCTTTCCCCTTTTCTGTCTAATCCATATATTGTAAGCATGAAAATAAAATAGACTTGTGCTTGGAATAAGAAAAAAAGAGAGAATATGAAAATTAAATAGCGCGCCAGGAAGATATCACAAGAATAAATGAACTTCATATCCCAGACATACTTAGAGAACACAATGACCTTGTAATGGTAACAAAAGGGAAAATAAAACCAATAAAAAATACATTAGTCACATTAAAAAAAGAAAAGACTCGCCTGGGAAAACTAATGGCAAAAGAGCAGCAGGACCGGATGACCTTAAACCCGAGCTCTATGAGGCACTAGGAAAAAGCAAAACATGTCTTGAAACGTTAGAAAAATGTTACCAAAATAAGTTGGAAAAAAAAAAAAAAAAAAAAAAAAAGATTACGTGGAAGGGGTCATGAACAGAGATTGTTGAAAAGAAACGTAGGCCAGTGGCAAAAGACCTATCGGCCATTTTATTTTAGCGATGCATATTTGCACCGACTCGCGGCGGTGTCCTTTTAGCTCGGAAAAGTTTGCTGATCGCTGATTGGTTAGAATTATCTTGTCCAACCAATCAGCGATCCGGAAACTTTTCCGAGCTAAAAGGGCACCGCTGCGAGTCGGTGTAAAGATTCATCGCTAAAAGAAATGGACTATAGCATTAGGTAATCACGAATCCACAATTTAATAATAATAGAAAAAAAAATAATCTAGTAACGTTTAAAAATTAACAAAGTGAGTCTTAACTTGTGTCTGAGTGGTTAAGAGTAAAGTCAAAAATAATTTCATGGATTATAAGAAAATTGTAAAGGATTTAGTTGTAGATAAAAAGAAAAAGAAAAAAATCTGGCACTGGAAGTTTCTAAGCTGAAACCATCAAGGTGAATAAAAAGCTACAGCCAGGAATGGGAGGGTCGAACTTGGAAGATGAAGGGGAGAGAGTGTAAAAGAGTTCAGAAGTGAAGTGGGAAGGGCCAGAGAAGAGAGATATGTAAATTGAAGGTCTGTGGGAACACAAGTGGTAAGCAAAAACAGGAAAAAGAAAGTTGGTAGTGGAAATAAAGGGTCAAACTGCTGAGGAGAAAAAAAAAAGTATATCCACAAAATAATGGAATAAATAACAATTGTCAAACCAGAGAGGAATATACAGAGACAAAGAGGTATGAGATGATAACACCAGAGAGAGAAAACATAATCTGCAGAATAGCTGAAGCGATATAAAAAAAAAGGGGGAGGGGGGGATACGAAGGATACAGGAGACGTATGAATTATCAAAGATGAAAATGGAAATATAATATTTTAGGATGAGGATGTCAAGAGTAGATGAAGAATATTTTTACAAGTAGCAAATTCTGGAAAGGAGTGTGAAGATCGAGACAATTTTCCTCTATTAGAAGGCCATTAGCAAACATCAGAGAGATTGAAATCGAGAATGCTATAAAGGAAGGAAAAGTGAGTAAAGCTGCAGGAAAGTAATGATAAAAAATTATGAAGGCAATGGTAATTATATACAAAGAGTGATTGCACCCACTATTGTCAAAATTTGGGACTTAGAGTAATTACCAATAGACGGGGAAGATAGTTGTATAATAATTAAATTGTATAAAAAAAGGGAGACTAGTTAATCTGTGGGAGCTACTGAGGAATATAGCTTTTGAATCGTATAAAAAAGGCAGAAACTATTGTTAGATATAAATTGGCAGCAGCTGGGTTTATGAAAGGAAAGCTGCTATCTTTGTGGAAAGACACGTCCAAGAATTCAAGAAAACTTATATGCATGTTTATGAATCTTTCAGGGTGTATGACCGGGTACCAAGTTTAGTCTATTGTGGATTTAAAATAAGAGAAATACCGGGAAGTTTCGTAGGATTAATGATGGTTATGCATGAGGAAGCATGAACCACTGTAAAGACAAAATATGAGGAGACAGAGGCATTCACTGTGATGGTTGGCCTCCTGGGATCAGCCCCGAATCCGTTTTTGCCCCTTACTGTTATAGACCCTTTAACATTTTAATAATAATAAAAAGAAAACAATAAAGAATTTTAGGAACTGGTGTTAGTGGAGTATTTATTCGTTATAGCAAACAGGGGAGAACTACAAGCAAGTTCTTACCATGGAAAAGATCCCTAGAAAGAAAAGTATTGAAGGTGAACATCACAAAGACTGAGCTAATCATTTGTTATCGATATTTACATAAAAAAATTATATTCAAGTGGAAGATTGAACATCTATAAAACAGAACAGTTTTAACTACCAGGGATCAACAATAACGTAAAGGAAGTACTGAAAAAGCGGTGAAACATTGAATGAAGGAAGCATGGCAAAATTGCAAAGGTAACCCTAGGATTGTTTTTTTCTTTACAATGAAATGCCATTATGGCTCAAAATCAAGATTTATAAAACAGTTTACTTTAGTGAGGAGAAAGAGATACACGTGCACATATTAAAGTTTTAAAGGCAGACATGAATGGCAGAGGCAAGGGACAGTGACATTGCCTTTTCAAGCAGGACAATGTCCTAGATACTAACCATATATACTCATGATCATCGAGTAAGTCCCCTCTCCACCAAAGCTAGGACCTAGGAGGGCTAGGCAATGGCTGCTGATGACGCAGCAGATAGACCTATAAGCTCCCGTAGCCCCTCCCTCCTTAGCCAACAAGGATGGTGAGGTTGCAGCGACCAAAGAAACTAATGAGTCTGAGCGGGACTCGACCACCAGTCTGGCGTTCATCACTCGGGGACGTTACCACATAAGCCACCAAACCCATGTTATGTCACCTGATTTATCTAGTTCTTTGAAAGATTTATTTTCATACTTTGCCAAGTAGCTGGTCCAAATAATGTCCCACGGAGTTAAAATTTAGAGTGTATTATAAATATTTAGTGAGTTGACGTGAGATCGAAAATATTTAAAAGTTGCAAATCTTTTTAACAAAATAGATTCCAGGGACTAGAAAGTTTTCCATACAAAATGGATCCTACTAATCCACTGAAATTCAGGTTTTGATCAGGTCTTTTCTCAGTATCATAAGAAAGTCTGGAAATATTTTTGCCTAACATGGAACTAGTTCTTAATGTTTTACATAACTTTTTGTTTTGGTAATGGGATTTACGGTGGAAATATATTGATGAATGTTAAAGTGAAGTACAATTCAACTACTAAGGGCCATATTTAAAAAGTACAGTGGTTAATCATAACAAAGAAAAAAAAATTGTGACATGCTAAAAATCCCTATAAGTGGTCATTATAAATGGGTAGTCTATAAGATCCATTCCTCTCTCAGCATGATAGATTTACAAACTTTAGATCTTCCAAGGAGGATCCAGATGATAAGCTCTCTTAGCTATAGGAAACTTGATATTTGATACACAGCGGACACAGGTTACAATTAAAGCAGTTTAAAATATTCCACAACGAACTCATATCACCAAAGAAAAAAAAAATCTAATTCTTCAGGTTCTAGTTAATCATCATCATCATCATAGATAAAGAATTTTCAGTGGCAGAACAAAAAACTGTTAAATTGGTTTACAAAGCAATATATCTTTTGAGAAAAGGTAGAAATCAAGGTTAGTGAGTATAATGAAAGACCTGTGAAGTTTCATAGTTGGAGGCACAAAGAACCTGCATTGAAAAGAAAAAAGTTATCTCAGAATACTGGGAAATGAATTTCCTGTAATGGAAACCAGGTATCACCCTCCATGGATATAAAAAAAAAAAAAAAAAAAAAAAAAAAACACACACTGTTTCCCAAATACGAACTTGTGAAGCTAGAAGTCAGACAAGACAGACAGCATTAACAGCCTTCAGGCCCAGAGGCTAGGAAGACACCAGCTAATGTTAAAATGTAAAGAATCATGTTCTCGATCACGTGATTATATGCGAAGACGGTTGTTCAATTGACATTTATCTGTAACTCGTACATTGTACTTGTTGCTAAAAGTGGATTTCCCAACTAAGGTTATTGGAGTAAGAAAGTGTTAAATCTTTTATAAGGAGACAAAGACATCTTTCTAGTAATTGTCTTCTCTAAAGTACATCTATAAAGTACTTCATCTACAGCTCAAGAGCTACTTTAGCTGAAGCTGTATCATCTGCATACAAACTTTGGACAACCAACCAGTTAGGAGATACAAAACTTACACTGCGTTTTCTTGTTATAATTACCATCTTAGAATCAAACAAACTGCCTTATCCCCCAACTGCACAGGAACAAATTATTTTGAAGGTAGAACAGCTACTCACTAAGGTTCCTGTAAGATTTATGAGCATTGTGCTTGCAGGTATACAAAAGGAAAGTGCGAAAAGACTATGAGGCTGGTATACTTAATTTCACAAGATGTAATCACAAGCACCAAGGTGAGGTAGGATGATGCCCTTTAGAAATGTCTCGAGCCATGCAATTTACCTCTATAGAATGTACATTAAATAAAAAGTCATACTACAGGACCATTTCCCTACGTTAGGTATTATCTTTTAATAAAAATTTGAATCAATATTACAGTATTATCGTCTTACTTCATTATTATTCATTTTGACCATTGTATTATAAAGGGAACTGCCACGACACTGTTGTAGTGATGAACGAGCTCAAAGCTATTCGTTGTCAAAGATAGGTTAATAATAAAGACAAGCTTTGTCTGACCAATCACTGATAGCCAGAACATTCCTGTTATCATATGACGAATACTGTTGGAACTCAGTATATAGATGAATCAACGTGATGATTGAAGTGTTTTTAAAAGCACCATCAAGATTTTCATGGTTACAGTTATGGATAACATTATCTAGAATTTTATGCTGTATCTCCAAATTATCCTCTTCCAGGAACGCATTAATTACCTAATGTGCAAGTGCCTCTGTGACCACTTTCAGACTATGAGTATCTTTGAATATAGTTGTTCTCTCGATATTATTTTCAGGCACCCGCTATAGCAACTCATACACCATTGTTTTTTCGGTTGATTGATTGAGGTGTCATTTGTTGATTTTATTAGATAGGCAAGGCACCACGTAGAGGCTGACTGTGGTACGGAAGTGTATACCTCTGTGCTCTTCATAAAATGATTATATGTTTAGCGATGATCTCTAGCTTAGGTACGCATTTCTAGTATAGGGATATTTCCTTCAAATTGGCTGTCAAAATGGCCACCGAATCCAATCGGAAAACTCTCTATACCTCGAGAACGGATGCTTCTAAATGAAAACTACATGAGACTGAACTTGTTCAATACAGTTTGCTACACCAGTAAAACACTGTTTTCTGCAGTTTATTGGATTATTATGGTAGTATAGGAATATATTATACGATTAAATTGTGGAATTAGGCGAAATTATATGTCAATTCTATCAAAAGAAAAGCTTTACCCATTTCATGATATCTTGAGTTAACTTATGTGGAGTCAGCTGAACAAGGGTGTTATAAAGTTTCCTAAACGAAGAGTTGAATCAAGTGATAATGAAATGATTGGATGTGATTTTTCAAACGTTGCCGTTCTCGTTAACAGTCACTTGTTAGATGTCTTCGTCTCCTTGTAAAAGATTCATCCATTTCACACTTCGATAACCTGAGCTGGGAATTCCACTTTTAGCAAGATCTTAAATTATTATTATTATTATTATTATTATTATTATTATTATTATTATTATTATTATTATTATTATTATTATTATTATTATTATTATTATTGGTGGTAGTAGTAGTATTAGTAGTAGTATTTACCAAGCTACAACCCTAGTTGGAAAAGCAGGAGGCTATGAGCCCAAGGGCCCTAAAAGAGAAAATAGCCGAGTCAGGAAAGGAAATAAAGAAATAAAGTAGGATAGAAGGTTAAATGCAATAACAACAATAAAAAAAAATTTCATCTATAAACTGTAAAAACTAAAAAATAACAAGATAGAATAGTGTGCCTGAGGGTACAATCAATAAAGAGAACTCTAACTCAAGACAGTGGAAAACAATGGTGCAGAGGCTATGGCACTACCAAAGACTAGAGAATGAAGGTTTGAGTTTGGAGTGTCCTTCTCCTAGAAGAGCTTCCTACCATAACTATAGAGTCTCTTATACCCTTACCAAGAGGAAAGTAGCCACTGAAGAACTAAGGTGCAATAATAATAATAATAATAATAATAATAATAATAATAATAATAATAATAATAATAATAATAATAATTACTATTATTAATATTATTACTATTATTATTATTATTTTTATTGTTTATTACAAGCCAAGCTACAACCCTAGCTGGAAAAGGAAGATGCTATAAGCCCAAGGGCTCTAACAGGGAAAAATAACCCAGTGAAGAAAGGATATATGGAAATAAATAAAATCTTTAGGAAGTAATGAAAATGAAAAAAAAATATATATATTATAAAAAGCATTAAAACATTAAAACAGATAATTAACATATAGACTATAGTAAGACTGTTCAACATGAAAGAATTTGTTGCAAGTTTGAACTTTTGAAGTTCTACTGATTCAACTGCCCGACCAGGAAGATCATTCCACAACTTGGTCACAGCTGGAATAAAACTTCTCGAATGCTGCGTTTTATTGGCCTTCGTGATGGAGAAGGCTTGATTATTAGAGTTAACTTTATATCTAGTATTACGAACAGAAGGGAACTGTCCAGGAAGATCTGAATGTAAAGGATGGTCAGATTTATGAAAAAAACTTATGCAACATGCATGATGAAGTAATTGAACTACGGTGCAAATTTTAATATCTAGATCAGGAATGAGGAATTCAATCGACCGTAAATTCCTGTCCAACAAATTAAGATGAGAATCAGCAGCTGAAGACTAGACAGGAGTAAAGTACTCGAAACAAGGTAAAAGGAAAAAATTAAAACACTTCTTCAGAATAGATATATAACTGATAATCTCAATAAGTCATTTTTTGTCCAATTGAAGAAAACATGGACCTCATGTGTTTCTCAAAAGTAAACTTGCTGCCGAGAATCACACCTAAGATTTTGAATGAGTCATACAATGTAAAAAACAAACAAACTACCAATCCTGAGATCCGGATGTCGAAGATCCACTGTGCTTGACCTACTTGCAATCATACTTTGAGTTTTGTTAGGCTTTAACTTCATATCCCATAATTTGCACCATGCACTAATTTGAACTAGATCTCTATTAAGGGATTCAGCAATCCCCGATCTACATTCAAGCCATAGAATTAATGCAAAAAGTGTAGCATCATCTGTATGCAACAAGCTTGTTTTCTAGGCTAAGCCATGTGTCATATGTATATAATAAGGAAAGGAATGGGCCAAGAACACTACCCTGTGGAACACCAGATATCACATTCCTATATTCACTATAGCAGTGGTTCTCAACCTTTTACTACCATGCCCCCTCCACAATTATTTTTTTATCGCCACGCCCCCCCCCCCTTTGCATATAAAGATAAATTTCACTTGCAGATTTTATATGAAAAGGAATAAAAAAAGCCTTATGGGTTGTATAGTCAATTTACTAAGTAGGAAATAAAGTGAGATAATTGACATTTTCACTTCTACAGGATAACTTGCTTAACTTATTTAGTGAGATACCTGACACTGCTTCTTGGATACCAGATCTTGAATACGAGGTTTAATGTTAGAGAGTTCACAACGTAAATCATCTTCCACATCCAGGCGGTTTCTGTATTTTGCTTTTATAGCAGTGAGCGTAGAAAATGCAGTTTCACACAGGTACGTTGATCCAAACATTGTTAGAACCCGAAGAGCCTGATGTGAGATCAGAGGGTACACAGAATGGTATTTAATCCAGAATGTCTCCAAATCCAAATCGTTGAATTCATCCTTAGCTGTGGAATTAAACTTTAACTCAAGAAACTCCTCTTGAATTTCCTCAGCAACATTAGCGAATTCACACTGAAAAGGATTCCTAATGAATTTCCAGGATTCACGCATGTCATCTATGTCTGGAAAGTACTTCGTGAATTCTGCTTTCAAGCTGCTTAGATGAGTGATTATAAGGATCTTTAACTCAGGGTCAAGGTTACCATGAGCGAGCCCAGAATCTAAGTTCCTAAAACTGGCTGCATTTCCCTGCTGAATTCGACATTTCCAGAGGTCGAGTTTGGCCATGAAAGTTCGAATGGTGTCGTGGTGAGAGATGATGTGGATATTTTTCCCTTGTAGTTTAAGGTTCACTGCATTCAAAGATTCAAAAATATCCACCAAGTAAGCTAGAATTATCTGAAAGCTGTCAGACTTGAATTTGTCATGAAGGGCTGCCTTCTGCTGTGAATCTAGAAATATTATTACTTCTTCTCGTAGCTCATAAAGCCTTTCAAGCATGTTTCCTTTTGATAACCATCGTATGTTTGTGTGAAAAAGCAGGGCTTCATGTTCAGAATCCATATCCTTACACAATAATTTGAAGAGACGACTGTTTGAGGCTCCAGATTTGATGAAATTTACTACCTTTATAGCCACGTTTAGAACATCCCTCATTTCATCAGGCAAAGTTCTGGATGCTAAAGATTCACGGTGAATTATGCAGTGTGTACTTATTACAGAAGGATTTTTTTCTTTCACCTTTGTGATGAACCCAGAACGCAGGCCAACCATGGCTGGGGCTCCATCAGTACACACCCCTATTAGTGAGTCCCAAGAAAGTTTATTTTCCTTAAAAAAGTCTGATGTAACTTTAAAAATGGCTTCTGCTGTTGTACAACTTTCCATGGGGCAACAAAACAAAATTTCCTCCTTTATATTGTTGCCTGACACAAAACGAGCATACATCAAGAACTGAGCACACTGAGCGATATCGGTCGTTTCATCACACTGGATTGCAAAAACAGGCGAGGCTCTTACTAGTTCGAGTGTTTGTTCTTTGATATCTTGAGACAGTTCATGGATCCTTCTCTGGACTGTATCGTTTGGCAGGGAAATTTGGGAAAGCTTATTTGCACTATCTTTACCAAGAATGAGGGACACAAATCCAAAACGAATATAATCTTCGTTATACTTCCGCTTCTTGGCACTCATTGCAACGTAGTTGGAGTGAAACTGGCAAAACGTATCTGCGATCAAGATAATATGCATTTGTAAATTAAGGTATTTTTCACCTCTTGATGATAACCACCACAGTATGATTATCACAGCTACATGATCAATGAGTGAGAAGGACAGAGAAAGAGGGAGAAAGATATATCCAAAATTTTTTGAAAATTTTGAGGCTAAACACGAGATTGGCAGAAAATTGAGACAATATAAGAAATACATCCAGCCTTGGACGTTAAATTAACCTTG
>NC_090741.1:127009644-127012144 GCF_036898095.1 Palaemon carinicauda | reverse complement strand
AACAACACAATTTATTTATTGTTTTATCTGGAAAACATAAGGTTGTGGAGATTTTGGATGTAAATCCAAATATCTACAAGTTTCTAGTCTGAGAGGCTAAACATTTGGGAAGTTTTTTGCAACCTAAACCAATACCGAACTATATAAGGCTTTCGGTAAAGGTATAAGTAAATAGAAGCATATAAGTAAATTATAATTCAAATAATTAATCATTTCTTGATTCATCTTTTGTAATTGATTTGAACATTTATGATAAGTGAGGCAGGAATTTAAGGAAAAGACTAGTGAGATTCTACCATGATATGAGAGTGTGTAGGGAGTGAAAAACGGTTTAGTTATATGCCTCTAACTATCTATCTATCTATTATCTAACTATCTATCTATCTATCTATTTAGCCTTCTAATTATCTATCTATCTATATATTTATCTGTCTACCTCTCTATCTATCTATCTATCTATTTACAAACACTCACACATATACATACATACACACACACACACATATATATATATATATATATATATATATATATATATACATATACATATATATATATATATATATATATATATATATATATATATATATATATATATATATATTTAGGTTGTTTGACTCTAAAACAACATAGTTTAAATTTTTTAACTGCCCTCTTTTTCTTTGTCAAGGCGGGTGTCTTGTTTATTTTTGACACGTTGGGAGTGACAAGCTTTAGTCAGGTTTGGGAAGCCAGATGGACAAGTTCTCGTGATGCAGTCGAGAACGAGCAGCAGGAACAGTTTTGGAGTATCACCTAGTTGATGGTGATTGGTGTGGGTGACTTGTCTTCAACCCAGTTCCCGAGGTCTATATGGTTTTGAAGAGATATTCTTCGGTGGCAGAAAAGTGGCTGTCGTATCGAAAATGTCGTGGTCGTTCCCGTAGTGTTCGATGGTCGTCCTCGAGGATTACGGATTGTGTTTGTGCATATTTGATATGTTGGAAGAGCAGTGTAGGGCTCTTCAGTAATTATGGTTGTGTATCGTGCTGAGCAAGTATTAGCTCTTCATATTTAGTGTGGAGCCAGTGTATGGGCCCGTATTTATTATTTTATTAATAATGAGAAGATTCTCTTATTAATTGGTCCTTGCTGCTGCTTACTGTTTTTTTTTTTTTTTTTTTTTTTTTTTTGATGAATATTACTTATTTTATTTAACATTTGTTTGAACGTTAAGTTTTCTGTTTTTGTTATTGTAATGTTATCTGAATTTATGCTACCATCTCTTAAGTCGCGGTGCTTCCCATTACCTGTACTCATTGTAATTATTGTAAATAATTTCTTTTTGCATAATTTTTATAAAATAAACTAGGTTAAGGTACTTTAGTTTTATCTTTTATACCCGCCCCTTTGGTTGTTGCAGGCCTTCGGTTCATTCCAGTCCTAATTCATTTAGTATTTTAAAAGAACCTAGTAGGTAGTAGGTTGGCCAGGGCACCAGCCACCCGTTGAGATACTACCACTAGAGAGGTATTGGATCCTTTGACTGGCCAGACAGTAATGCATTGGATCCCTCTCTCTGGTCACGGCTTATTTTTTCTTTGCCTACACTTACACAGAATAGTTTGGCCTATTCTTTACATTTTCTCGTCTTTCCTCATACACCTGACAACAATGAGATACTTAACACTTCTTCACCCAAGGGGTTAATTACTGTACTGCAATTTTTTCAGTGTACTCCCCTCTTGGTAAGGGTAGAAGAGACTCTTTAGCTGTGGTAAGCAGCTCTTCTAGGAGAAGGACACTCCAAAATTAAACCACTGTTCTCTAGTCTTGGGCAGTGCCATAGCCTCTGTACCATGGTCTTCCACTGTCTTGGGTTGGAGTTCTCTTGCTTGAGGGTACACTCAGGCACAATATTCTATCTTATTTTTTTTTTCTTTTTTTTTCTTCCTCTTGTTTTTTTGAAATGGTGTGTTGGGCAGGCTTAATAGAAGGGCCGTGGATGCCTGGTGGTTTATCAAGAGGTTGTCTTTTCCTTTTTCTGATTATTTTTCCTCTCAAAACCATCCTTACTGTCCTCCCTTCAGTTGAAGTGGCTATCCTGGAGGGTATTTAGCCTTGCATGGTGTATCGGCTCCTCCATGTTGACCAGTTTTTCAGACTTTTTACTATAGTCTATGGGTATCATCAATCACTTTGTTTATAATTCTGTACATATTGTTTTTGTTATAATTCTTGTTAATCTAGTTTTTAAGTATGATGTCTCTTTTTTATTTCTATTAATTCTCATGCTGTCTGGAGACATTGAGCGAAATCCGGGACCAGTACGTCCTAGATTTCGTCAATGTCGTCTTCTGTATTGCAATATTCGTGGTCTTCATGCAAATATCCAAGACCTTACAGTTGCGTCCAGACAGTATGATATTCTTTTGTGCTCAGAAACTTTGGTTTCTAATATGAGGCACTCATCTGAGCTCCTTATAACTGGTTTTAAGAAGCCAATAATGTTGAAACGTGA
>NC_090741.1:126972144-126979644 GCF_036898095.1 Palaemon carinicauda | reverse complement strand
TATTATACGCATTTCCGAAGAAAAAAAAATTCAGCCACGTGCTAGGCAAACCATCAAGGCACATTTTCCGACAAATAAACATCTAAATGAATCATTATTCTGTGATAGTTCCTTAGTACGTAGTAATTTTGAAAGAAATGAGAAAAAACGAAAAAATGGCAATCACAGGAAAATCGAACACATACCTATATATACGCTATACTGGCTAAAAAAAAGATAGGCATGGGTAGCCAGATCATCTAGAAACACTTTCCAACACTATAAAAATATAAGTTTTGCGACACTACTTGCCAATTCCTTATGGTAACATGACTAAGCAAAAAAATGCAAAACAAATAAAAAGGGGCACTCGCGGAAAAATGCCCAACATTCTAATATACGGCATCTCGGATAAAAAAAAAAGACATGCACGTGTTAGCCCAACCATCAAGGCACACTTTCTAACACATAAACATGAAAAAAAAATCAATAATATACGGCAATTCCTTACTACGTAGTAAATTTTTTCAAATATTAAAAAAAAACAGAAATTGGCAACCGCAGTTAAATACCAAAATATACCAATAACTACGTCGTATCTGACAAAAACAAAGTCACGCATGGGTAGCCAGATCATCTAGACACACTTTCCAACACTAAAAAAGCAAAAGTTTTACGTCACTATTTGGCAATATCTTACGGAAAAATGACTTGGCGAAAAAATGAAAAAAAAATGAAAAAGGGGCACTCGCGGTAAAATGGTCCTCGTGGTGATGAACGACATTTTAACTAAAAAAAAAAATCATGCACATGGTAGCCAAACAATCCACCAAGACTTTCCACAACTGATAACCTATACAAGTTGCACCATTCTACGACAATTTCATAATACGTAATAACTTTGATAATTATGCAAATTACCTTAGAAGGGTAAACTCGGTCGCGCTCGACCCCGACGCGTCTCAGAAATCGGGGAAGGAGTACAGCTACCGCAATGCACATCTGGACACTACTAGAGCGTGTAGGCGAGACACCTACTGCAGGTCGATCACCCACAAATTCAGTCACGGGGGTGAGTCACGTGAGAAAAACCTCTTTTTTTTTGACGCTCGGGGTCGCGGACGACCCACCGTACCGTTCCAGGGTTAAAAATACACTATACTATAGGTCATGACTGGGAACCAAATGTATAATATTATATATACTACGACTGGCAAGTTAATTATCCTCTCGATTTCCAAATTAGTTTGTTTGCTTTTATATTAAAACTTTAACACTTTAAAAAATTAATACACAAATTCTGACACCGTTATATAACTCCCAGACAGCAATATATAAAACGATGAGTATCCAAAGGTCTCTTAAGCACACTCAAAACCAAACTGGGTAATGACTCTTAAGTATTATTAAACCGTATTCAAAACTCATGATGGTTCTCAACAGGAATACAAGGAGAATCTGGTCTCGAATAATGGTGATTGGAATAATACATTCCTTACAGAAATATATATATTCTATATATATTACAACACTTTGAACAGAATTTACTGGAAAAATTTAATTCTGAACAAAACTTAGAATGAAATAAAAATGTTATGATCTGAAATTTATAATAACTTGACTTGATCTATTGTATCTGAATATACCTTAACCTAAGAAAATAAATAATGCAATAAAAAAGAAATACAAATACTTGAAATAATTCTGAATAATACAAGGTTCACGTTCGAAACTTAATGAATAATAGATAACCAGATCACTTTACAAAAAATCTATACTTCCTGCATAGCCATTTACAAAAAACGTTATTATGCAAAGCCAATACTCACCTTAATGCAATGAATTAAAAAATCACCTTTTAGTCTTGGGTAGCACACGATTTGTTTGGGGGCAGAGTCACTTAGGAGAAGGCAGACTAATGTACTGAACACTTCAAAATACGCTGGTTTGCTAGCATGATAGAGGGGGAGGGGGGAGAGTGCTATCCCAGGCCGCGGTTCTAACTCAATCTTTGTGTCTGTCTGTCTCTGACTCTAACCCAACCTTGGGTCACCTATATTAGATATCTGACATGTTCCAGAAACTTCTAAGATCGAGTTCTAGTAGCGTTGGTGGTGGGTATCTGTACCTAAGGGCATCAAAGTTTCCAACTAGATAAAAAGGCCAAGAGGTGAATCAAGGGTTTCAGGCAACTCTCAGATACACCACAACCCACTCGAAAGACAACTTCGCAGCTAGCTCTGCCCACCTATTGTCCCCGAAACATAAATAAAACAGATAACATCCTCTCTCCCGCTCAACACAAAGCTTCGAAAGTACTTGGTAAGGAACATTCCAAAGCATATGTTCTGAAATTCTCTATCAACCATGAAGCCATACTTCATAAAATATAAAAGAACATTACCTAAACCCTTGTTCCTATCTCACATGAATCCTACAACACTTTCAAATAGACTGCGTAAGACTTGCTATACGTGAAATAAAAAGTGAATTCTTAAAAAAATAACGTAAAATTACACATGTTGACTTGAATAAAAAAGTGCAATGAAATTCACGACAAAAGTCTTACATAATTTACATAAAATACTTATATCTACATGAGAGGGGCTCATTTTACATGCTGGGTATCATCTCAAATGAAAACAGTATATGAGACATAAATAGAATTATCAATAAACTATGCTATTTACTCTACACTAGAAGAGCTTCATAACATAGCTCCTCCCAAAAAAGATTATTAATTTCGGGTCGGAATCCATCAATTCAGCCCAAGACAAATAATCTGCCTCCACGTTATCTTTATATTTTCGTTATCTTTACCTGTTACATTCTTTACAAAAATATAATATGGTTGCAAGCATAATGACCACCTATTTAACCCTTGATTATTATTTTTCATCTTATTCACAAAATTTTAAGGATTGTGATCGGAATATACTATAATCTCTTCATTTTGGGGTCGACTTACATAATCATTTCTGCGATCAGCGCTAGCAGTTCCGGTTCAACTGTCGAGTTGACTCGTTGCTTCTTCTTCAGCTTCGATGACATAAGGCACACAGGATGAAGAATTCCTTCCTTATCTTCTTGCAATAAGACAACTCCAATCCCATTATCCGACGCATCCACTTGGATAAGGAATTTCTCGGTGAAATCCGGTCCTTGAAGTATCGGTTTTGAAGTTAATATGGTCTTCCTTTGATTTTTCCTTTCTCCTGATATCTCGATAACGTAGGTCTGGTCACTGCTCTCCTCCAAAATATGGAATGGTTCTGGGGACTCCTTGGCGAGAGGGAATCTTCTTTCCGATATGTAGACCAAGACTTGCCGGCCTATCGTAACCTGGCTGTTTGTACTTTTTATGACAAACCTTTTCTTCGCTTGTCCTTGCTTTGTTTTCACGTCTTCTAGGAAAAATTTCCTTAACTCACCGTTTCCTTTCCTTAAATACTTAACATTTTCTTTGTCCGTTTTCTCTCTATCTGTCCTTTCTCCTGCCAACATTTTCTCTGGTCCTGTGGGGAAGGGTCTTGTTCGTATCCCTCCTACCAAACCTTTCCTTTGTCCGTCCTTGACTTATAGTCTTCATGCCTTTTAGGGGAAATTTCCTTATCTCACCGATCCTTTTCCTCAAGTTCTTGATATTTTCTCTTCCCGTTTTCTCTCAATCATTCTATTTTTCTGCTATCATTTCCTATGTTCCTTTCCTGAAGGGTTCTCCTCGTACTTCTATCAGGCATGAGGGAGCTTCCTTGATGAACTCGTTGGGCTTTTCAGCCGTTTGACATATGTGACATGCACGGCAACACTAGCTCACGTCCTTATGTATGCAAGGCCAGAAAAAGTGTTTTATTATCTTCTCCATTGTCTTCCTTACCCCGGTATGTTCCATCTCGTGCGCTATCGCGATCACCTGTCTTCTCAAAGATGTGGGAATTATCATCAGTCGATATATCCCCCATTCGGCCTTGCCAGGGATATCAGCGGGTCTATGCTTCCTCATAAGCAACCCATCCACAGTACAATAACTCGGCTAACGTTGCATCCTTCTGTTGCAACCTTATCAGCCTTTTCCTACTCACTTGTCCTACCTCTAACGTTGATTTTTTTATTTCATCCAAGTCCATTTCTTCTTTGTCTATTTGTCTGCTCATACGTCGCTCCTTTTCGCTCGAGCTTACTCCTGAGTTTTCTTCTGGCATATCATCACTGGAGAAATCTTGCAAGTTCATTGCTCCTTCGATTTTTTTTTTCTCGCTTTGCCCTCTTGTACGCTCGTTCGTCATTCCACATCTACAGAAAAAAAAATACTCCAAGTTCATTGCTCCTTCGATTTCTTTTTCTTCTTCGTCCACTTGTCCGCTCGTCTGTCGTTCCTCTTTTCCCAGGCTTACTCGGGACTTTTCCTTTTGTGTACTATCAAGGGAATGTTTTCTTTGAAGAACAAATGTTTAAAGTTTATTGCTTCTTTGATTTCTTCTTCTTCTTCGGCAACCAATTCCATCTTCATACTCCTAGTCGTAAAAGAACTAGGAACTAGACACGGATAGTCCTTC
Source organism: Palaemon carinicauda (assembly GCF_036898095.1). NCBI lineage: Eukaryota > Metazoa > Arthropoda > Malacostraca > Decapoda > Palaemonidae > Palaemon > Palaemon carinicauda. The sequence continues at coordinate 126,975,109 of NC_090741.1, read as the reverse complement.
TCGAATCCAGTCGTAGGACTATACTTCAGAGGTTTCTCCGTTACCATAGGACAAGGCATGAACGGTGCTCCACCAACCTCATTACCCAGCAGGACATCTACTCCTTAACAGCAAAGTCAAAATTACCTGTCACCAACTCGCATGACAGTTTTAAACAGCAAGTAGGGGTGACTTCCTCACCTCCAATTCCTTTCAAAATAATTGAGTCTCCTGTGAGAGGCTGTTCCACCAACGGGTGTGCTCCCCATACTACGACACTATGGTTATAACCTGTATTGTGCAATATCCTAACCAGGGTTCGCTCACTCTCGCCTATTGCTGCTAACATACCTTCATAAATATATGGTTTAAAGGCATCCATGCTGTTTGGGTTCATCCTGTTCTTCGTGTAAACAGTGGCTGGTTCATTTCCTCTCTGTCCTTTCCCGATTGCTTCTTAAGTCTTCGTATTCTGTGAAGTCAAATTATCTTTGATCACTTGGGCGACTGCTTTAGGTTGCTTTGACCCATATTCTTTACAGATATGGCCTTTCTTACCACACTTAAAACAGACAATATCAACCTTCTGCACGTCTCTCACAATACTTGGAGGAGGACGATTCGACGTTTGTTGCTTTGGTACTATCGTATTCTGCTTAGGGACAGTATCAGTGCTACTTCCAGTGTAACTGTTGAACTTGTTCTCATAGTTATTTCCGAACTGGTTTTCATGATTTAGAGAATACTTGACACTTGGTTGGAACGATGGTTGAAACTTCGTGCCCCAGGAGGGTTAACGACTGACAATATTAAAATCTTCACTCAGCGAACTGGCTTTATCAAGTTTCTTCACATCTCTCTCTCTCTCTCTCTCTCTCTCTCTCTCTCTCTCTCTCTCTCTCTCTCTCTCTCTCTCTCAAGTACATTCGAATTTGTTCAGGAATTCCTCGTAGATACTACTTTAGTATTATCAATACTTCTAAATCAGCCATCTCCTTTATGTTAGCAGCCTCTGTCCATCTCTTAAAACACAGTCATACCTTATAAGCGTAATCCAGGAAAGTAATTTTCCCGTCCTTTTTCAAACTTTGGAACCTTTCATTATAATATTTAGGGGTCATCTGATACACTTGCAGCACGCTCCGCTTCACTTCTTGATACTCCATCCTCTTATCCTGAGACAAGAGGATAAGAGGATAAGTAAGCACTGCGGCCCTTCCCAAAGAGCACATTCTGCAATAACACAGACCATTTATCTTGGAATTAACCTCTGGGCTTCCAACACATTAAACATGGGTTCGTGCCTAGCAGGAGTCGTTTCTGTCTCTGCGCTTCCAGCTGGGTACATGCATGCAAAATTCTAACTCCCACGTACACCTCGCTTCTTAAATCTCTTTTTCTTTCGCATGTCGTCTCTCTACTCTCTCTTCTTCTTGTCTTCTTTCTTTTTCTTCTTGTCTTCTTTCTTTTTCTTCATGTTTTGCGATTTTCCCTCACTTCCATTAATCTTGCATGTCTTGTAATCTCTATGGCTTCTTCTCGTTCTTTTTCTTTTTCTTCCTGTCTTGCTTCCATTGCTCTCACACGTCGTGCTTCTTCTTTCTCTTCAGCCCTCATATTTAATTTGATAAAATTTTCCTCTGCTGCAATTCGTCGAATCTCAGCTTCAACATCCCTATTTGCTTTCATGCCTTCTGTTCGAGGATCAACCGGTCCTTGCTTTCCTAAAAATTCTTCCTCAGCTTCCTCCAACAGTTCACGAGCTGCCACGATATTCTCTTCCGACAACTTTCCTAAGTTTATTAACGCTTCTAAGGCTAAACACTTGATTTGGACCTTATTCTTCCAGCTCATAACATAGCCACCACATGCCATTAAGATCGAGACCCACTGAGCTTTAATTAAATTAGCTTCTAACAATTCCTGAACACTTGAGTTACTTGAAAACTCTTGGATATTATAATGTGCCATCCTGTACTTTCACAATAATTAATGCCTCTCCAAAAAATAATATACTGAAAATACTTAATACCCTATCAACACTGTACTAATCAAAAACCTTTAATCAAAAATACGACCCTGTTATCACCAGTATTTAAAACAGACTCCTTCGATTCCCGGGTCTGGCTACCAAAATAAATTATACTGTATGGATCCCGGGTCTGAGCACCCAAAATATATTATACGATTATGACTCCTGAAGTTTGGCTATTGAAAAATATACTATACTATGACTCAAGACTGGGAACCAAACATATAATATTATATATAGTAAGAATGGCAAGCTAATCAACCTCTCGAAATTCAAATTGCCTTGTTTGCTTTTACATTAAAACTATTATATTTTAAAGCATTAATGCATGAATTTTTAGATCGTTAGATAACTTACAAACAACAATATGAAAAATACTGATGATCCAAATATCTCTTAAGCACATTCAAAACCAAACTGGGTAATTACACTTAAGTATTATTAAACTTTATTTAAAACTCACGATGGTTCTTAACAGGAATTAGAGCAGGCTGAAGATTAGAATAATACACTTTTTACAAAAATAAATATATTCTATATGAATTATAACACTTTGAAAAGTATTTACATAACCAGAATAAGTCACAGGAAAAATTCAATTCTGAATAAAACTTAGAATAAAACGAAAATTTTATGATCTTGAATTTATAATAACTTGAATAAATCTTAACCTAAAACAAGAAATAATACAATGAAAAAAATACAAATACTTGAAATAATTCTGAATAATACAATGTTCACGTTTGACACTTAATGAATAATAGATAACCAGATCACTTTACAAAAATCTATACTTCCAGCAGGGCCGTTTACAAAAAACGTTATGCAAAGCCAACACTCACCCTAATATAATGAATTAAAAAATCACCTTTTAATCTTGCATGACACACTATTTGCTTTGGGGCACAGAGTAAATTAGGCGAGGACACTCTAACATACTGAACACTTCTAAAT